>NC_044553.1:27736457-28036457 GCF_007565055.1 Rhinopithecus roxellana | reverse complement strand
TGGAGCACAATGTTGTTACTGGCATCAGGGGCCCAGGCTTCCACAGCTGGAAATCCTATTCATAAAAAGGAGAGGGAGAATGGTCAGCAGGCAGCTAGCAGTCTGTGCTATGTGTGGATCCACTATCGTGTCTTCCTCTTCAGCCCAGATTGTGCAATTTCATGCTACATTGCCTCTTCCAATGGAAGGAAAGAGAGAATCTCTCAGATTGGCCACATCCAATTAAACACTTTTGATCTGCTAAATATATGTTCATTCCACAGAAAGACATGAAATTTATTAATATAAGCATTGTACTAAATGCATTACATGTTACCAGTATTGATATGATATGTATTTGTATGATCACATAACCAATCTTTTTCACTCCTGTTTGCAGTTCCGGGGTTAGTTCTTCCACCAGGTCCTTTTTAGCGTTGATATTCTCTGAATCCAAGTTGCTATAAAATGCATCAACGGCCCTTGTTCCTCCTAACTAGCAATCTGTGAACTTGGCCACTCTGCTTAGCAAGTCAACTTGAAAAAGTCACAGCAACTTAAGAAGGTGGAGCCTGATTCTCCAAGAAACTGCAGCCATCTGAGGATATAGGCCACTTTATGCAATGATACCATTCTGCTCTTCCTTTCTCATGAGGAGGGACCCAAGAAGGATATTCCCAATTGGTAAGACTGATGTGTGCAGTAAGAAAAAACCAACCACTAAATCAGGGTTGGAAGTGAGAAGGAAGGAACTAAAATTTTATGTCTGCTTAATACATGCCTACTATTTTTACCCTGTGAATTAGGTATTTGTTGTCTCCACCTTGAAGGTAAGGAAATGAGTTTGCACAAGGTTGAGTAATGTTCCCATATCTATATCACTGGCAAGTAGTCACTCCACTATTTGAACGTAGCCCTGTTTTCCTCCAAGTCCTGTGCAATTTCTTCCATGTTAAAAAAAAAAAAAAAAAAAGCTGGCTAACTAAGCACTTTGTGAAAAATCCATACAATGTGGTCATGGAGTAAATCCAAAAAGCAAGCACTAGGAAAACCAGCATATAATATTTTACTTATAATATAGACCTATACTTGTGTGAAAAGTACAGCCAAATAACTGGAGATAAATAAGCCATTTTCTTAACAAGGGTTACCTCTTGGCATTGGGCTTACCCAGTGGTTTTTCTGGAACTCGCTAGCAAAAGACTATTGTTAAATATTTAGAAATGTTGACAGCTAGTTGTTAAGCTCTTGATAGCTTCAAATTGAACACAACTGAAGTATTTACACCATAGAAATTGACAAAGGCTATAACCCAGGCTCCTTCCCCACCACCCCAAAAGCCAGCTTACTAGCATAATACTCACTGTTCATGCTTTCCATGCTTTGGGTACTGTGTTTCGTATTTACGTTTTCTACTATAGCATAAATTAGCTCATGACCAGGAAAATAATAAATTAACAAAGAACAAAATGAAACTAAACTAAATTAAACTTAAATGAAACTAAACTAAATTAGCTTCCAGAAAACCTGTAGATGATCTGAACTGGCTCTCCCCCATTCTTGCTGCTATGGTCTACATCTTTATGTCCCCCAAAAATTCATATGTTGAAATCCTAACTCCCAATGTGATGGTATTAGAAGGCTGGGCTTTTGAGAGGTAATTAGGCTATGAGGGTGGCGCCTCATGAATGGGATTAGTGTCCATATCGTGTCTCTGGGCCACAGAAGCCACAGAGAGCTGCCTTGCACCTTCTACCATGGTAGGTCACAGCGAGAAGGTGTCATCTGTTAACCAGGAACTAGATCTTCACCAGACGCTGAATGTGCTGGCATCTTGCTCTTGGACTTCCCAGCCACCAGAACTGTGAGAAATAATTATTTTTGTTTATAAGCCAACCAGTCTATGGTATTTGTCATAGCAGCCCAAATGGACTAAGCCACTTGCTATTTTCTTTGAACTCAGAGTAGGCTGTTGGTTCAAAAAAAGAGATGAAGCTTCATATGTGTTCTCAGGGTGAAGCACCCGGCTGGTCACTGCCTTAGGGAATGTGTGTCATCAGCCTAAATACAGGAGAACAGCTGTGTGTGCCAGGCTGTGGGTCACATGGCACATTTTCCTAGAGTTCTTTTGGAAATTGAGGCATCCTTTGGTCACAGGTGGTCTTACAATAACTTGGGTGGCTTACAATTTCTTTATTGCTTTGCTTCATTCTATAAATCTAACTCCAAGGAGGACAAATGCTGGATTTAATAGGATATGTAAGATATAATTAACCGCCTCAGCCTGCTCATAGAAGATGCATGGTAAAGTTGAATCCCTCTGCCTGAGCACTGCAGAGGCAGACAAAGACTACCTCCCTGCAACCTGTACATATGTGGTTATACTTGGCAGGTGCACACCACACATGCCATTAGGCACATGAAATGAGAGTCACACTCAACAAAGTGCTCCATTCACCTGCCACAGTCTTGACATCAATATTCTTATGAGCACATAGCTTTGATGGGGGTGAGCCGAGACTGTAATAAGACACCTATTGCAATTGTGGAGTAATATGATAAGCAGACCAGATAAAACAGGCAGCTTTCAATCCAAAGTCCAGAAGGGCACACAGAGACTTTTTTTTAGTCTCTTGCTTTCCTGGTCTGCTGAGTCATGGTCCTAACTTCTCTTGTTGGAAAAGGGAGCTTGTATCAAATTATCCTTCACCCAAGGAGGCAAAACAGCTCCATTTGTCCTGGCAACCTTCCTCCTGTTTGAGTCATTGAAATTAAACATTGAAAAGACCTATTATTTCCTCTGTCCATCCTCGGGGGAGTGATGTAAAACAGATTCTTATATTCATTGCCTCTGTTTCTTCCTCCATCTGATTCTAATTAAAATAGCTGAGAAAATATCTATGGCCTAATTCGGAACCAGCAGAACCTAAGAATGATGGCTGTGCCAAATCAAATCAAGCAATATTTATTGAATAACTCCACTCTTTGTCGAAATTCTTCTTAGCAGTTCTACTTCCTTAGCTAACTCACTGTATCCAAAATAGCATAGCTTACTGATTTGGGTAAATAAGCATATATATAAGTAATAACAGATACTATTTGTTGATCATATGTTTTGTGCCTGCTATTAGGCTATGTGTATTATATTCATTATCATTTAATTTCCTCTGCCTGAAGCACAGCTATTATTCTCCCATACTATAAATGAACAGACAGAGATTCTGAGGAGTTGAGTAGCATGGTTGTTTTCTCCAATGCGCAGGTCAATAAATGCTCTCATTATGGAATTCATCAGAGGATGATTTGTTGAGACGTTAACCCAATTCAGCAGAGTCTCCTGAACAATCTCCTAATGTCTACACTCTTTTTTTTTAATTTCATCATCGAAAGAGTGTAGCAAATGCTACACATTTATTATGCTCTTTCTTTCTGTGTGCCGAAAGTTAATCACATAGTAAGTCTGAAGGCTCCATTTCCCTGATTCCTTTCAACTTGGAGTCAGTACATTGACCTTAGAGATTTAAATCAACATCTCTTGATTGGAATTACCCCCAAATTCCATTTGAGCTTTTTTGATTGCACAGCCTGTCTGCTGAAATCAGTGACAAACATGACCTCGAGGTGAGCTGCAAAGAACTCTCAAGGAAAGATTGGTCAAGATACTTTTTAGAGCAAAACATCTTCAAATTTAAATTCTATGAATTAAGCACCTACTAGGGAAATATATCTGCTGGGTACTTCCTTATGCTCCAAATATTTTCAAGATCTCTCACAGATATCATTTTCATTTATGTGTATGGTATATTATTACACCTTATTGTTCAGAAAAGAAAACTGATTGAAAGGTTATGTGAGAGGCAGAGCTAGAATCTAAAATAAGGATTATCTTGCCTCAGAACTTATCGTCTTTCCACCAGGGAAGCAAAGTCAGAAAACTATGATCCTGTGGCCTGTTGTTTTTGTAAATAAAGTTTTATTGGAACACAGTTATGCCCATTTGTTTGTGTGTCATCTATGGCCACTTTTGCAATACAATGAGAGTTGAGTAGCTGCAACAAAGATTATCTGCCCCACAAAGACTAAACTGTTTACTATCTGGCCTTTTACAGAAAATGGTGACCTCTACTGTAAAGAATTGTAACCTATTCTAGAATACACAGTGATGAATGAACACGGTTTCTACTTTCCAGCAATTCAAATTCTAGTTGAAGAGATCAACAAACATCTAAGAAGCTCTGTAACAAAGATGTTCTACCTCGACAGTTTGGACTTCTGAGGAAGAGGATATCTTCTTCTTCTTTTCATCAAATGGCTCAAGCCCATATTACTTTGCCAAGGCTGTTAATTTTTTTGACCTCTAGGATTCCCACACCTTCTGTGAAAATTCCAAGCTCCCAGGGCCCCTACAGTCTAGCACATCAATCTGAGACACAATTGCTTAGTTGATACAAAACTGGAGCCACTGCTCTGTGTCTCTTGGGGTCCACTGTCCATTGCCACTGTGACCATTGCAATCTTATGATGTCAACAGAGAAATGTAGTTGTTTGGTCCAGGATTTGAAAAGGGCATGTTCCTCCATGAAACCTAGGGGCTTCTTATCTAGCAAGACTTCTCGTTGACAAAGAGCAATTCTGAATTGAGGGCCTTCCCTTGTATTGGTGGTAATTTCCCCAGAACAAGACCCCTTGTTACCCTGATTCTTTCTTTTTTTTCTTTTCTTTTCTTGTTGTTTTTTTGTTTTTGTTTTTTTTAGATAGAGTCTACCTCTGTCACCTAGGCTGGAGTGCGGTGGCACGATCTCGGCTCACTGTAACCTCTGCCTCCTGGGTTCAAGCGATTCTCCTGCCTTAGCCTCCTGAGTAGTTGGGATTACAGACACCTGCCACCATACCCAACTAATATTTTTATGTGTATTTTTAGCAGAGATGGGATTTCACTATGTTGGCCAGGCTGGTCTCAAACTTCGGACCTCATGATCCACCCGCCTCAGCCTCCCAAAGTGCTGGGATTACAAGAGTGAGCCACCGTGCCTGGCCTCCTTGTTACCCTGATTCTTAATATGTGCCAAGGACATGCAGTGCTGGATGTCTGACTCTAATGCCACATGTTAAATTTCAGGCCAGTGACATGAGCTAGTTGGCTCCTAAATCTTGGGTGTCATCAGTGCAGACTTCTAGCCCTGAGGTTCTGCTCCACTCGACCCTGCTCTCAGTGAGGTTTTACATGCATCTTGGCATCTTTCAAGATTCCTCCTTGTGACTGTTTGCTTTAAATGTCTTGGCTTCCATTTTCTGAACTTAGTGACAGAAAGCTAGCCCTTTCCTTCAGTAATCTAAGGGCAATTAGCCATTTATCTGAATCCTTTGATTTGGCCAAACTCAAGGTCTTCTCAGCCAATTCATTATAGTACCCCCTGTTATACCATTTGATGGGAGCAGTTTTCAACTGGTCAGATACTTTATGTTTACCAGGAATGCCCAAATTGAGCATGTTATTTGATGCCTTTTTTGAAGCTCTTGTCTTCAGATGCAGACATCACACTTGTCATCACTGTTAAAGAGAGCTGAGATGTAGCAAACTGAAAAATGGCTTGAATGTTTCTCTTTCTTTTGGCTTTACATTGGGAAAGATTTCCCAAACCTCCAAATACCTCTTGCATCTCAAAGCAGGTATCAATGGATAATTGCAGTCCTCCTCAAATGCGGAGCATGTAACTATTTTGAATCATGAAGATTAAATTCTACATGTTGGTTTTAATATAAAAATATCCTTATATGGCTACAGTGCCCTTGGTAAAATATCATTTGGTTAAATATTTCACTTGAAGATCCCTTTGATGGAGATAAGGTATAGTTTAGAACATTTCTATCCCAGCTAACTGGAATACTAGATAGAGTAGTAGACCCTCAAAGTCTTTTCATGATCAGAGTGAGTGCCAACAGGAAACTGATATATTGAGGAACATTTGTCTCAATTTACCTTGGATTTCTGTTTGGCTCCTAGTCCAAAATCTCTGGGTAGGATAAGATTCTACAAAATGACTGAAGTGATCCATCACTGCAAATGTGTATCCATCACAGCTGTCAGGTTGAAAAGACAAGGTTTTCCCCACACTTAACTGGAGGTGTGTTGTTTTGCGTTATTTCCAGGTCAGTTTTCCGTGGAAGAAAGTTATTCTCAGTGCTTTGAGACTCAGTCTTACAGTTGGAAGCCATGTCCTCAAATCTTATGATAACTCCCCACCACAGCCCCAAAGTTTACATTGATTGTTGATTCTTTCCCTGCTCAGATGGCCAACTTAATCAGGAAATTTTATTTGAGCCTTGAGATGATTTTCCCATGCCACTTCCCCAGCTTGAGTTGGGGGCAGTGGGAGAGAGAGAGTGAGAAGACTACAGCTCTGATTGAGTGAGTTTAAATCCCAAACTGATTAAATATCCCAAGGAGACAATTTAAGCCAGAAGGGTCTGAGTCACCTTCAGCAGGGATTCCAGAATTACTACGTAGAATGGCTAGAGACAGAAATCATATTGGAAGGGAGGAGCAGGACCCTTGGACCCTGACTTGCCTATCACTTATAGTGATCCTGTTTAAGTGCTAAAATCAAGAAATGCTTAACATCAGTGGAAATGGTAGCTCCAAAGCTAAGATGGTATAGTAAACATTACTAGTGCTTATGAAAGTGTCTGTTTCCTCTCCTTTGGGACACATACTCCTATAAAGTTTTGTGTGTGGCCATTCAATTTCCTTTGGACTGTGAAATACAAATGGAAATGATGTATATCATTTGTGTGTGGAAGCACTTACAGGCTGTAGCACGACTCTCCCTGCTCTCTGCCTCGACCATGGAGACCATGAAGACTTATATTAAGATGGTTACGGCATGAGATGATAAAGATTTTATCACTCTGGGGTTGTAAATGACTACGATAGACCCACACTAGACCTGCCTCATGAGTGGGAAATAAACCTTTGTTTATAAACCTTTAAGCTACTGGGACTTGGGGGTTGTTTGTTACTGTAGTTAGCATATCCTGATTGATGAAGGTGTTCAGTTACAGAACATTAAAGTTATATTCTTGCACATCTAATTTTATGTTTGTAAATGTCAAACCTGCTACACAACCATTTAACGTACATGAATTCAGCAGTAGCTGCTCAGCAGGAAAAATACCAATTTTTAAAAGTGTGGCTGATGAGTCCCATTATCTGTCAACGAACATGTGTCTCACACTGTGATGTAAGCTGGCTGCTCCTTCCATGGGTCCCAGGTCTCTCAGGCTGCACACAGTGTAAGAATATTGCACACTGAGGGACTCTAACCTTTAAAACTAATTTTTATTTTATTTTATACAAGATAACCCAAACACAAACCAATTACGTCGTCTGGAGTTTTACCAATGAAATACCAAACTCTTCCCATGTTGAAGCAAAATACAGGCTGTGCCACTGGCTCCTCATGCTACAGCAAAGCAATGAAGTTTGTGGATGGGATATCAAGCCTCACTATCAGGCAGACTTCTGCTAGTGAAAATGAGGGGCTTCCTGAACTTGCTATAGTTCAACCTGTAGACCCCAAGACCTATAGTTATAATGCAGACAAAGAGCTGATGGGGTCAGCAAATGCTGCATCAGAAGCCCCACTAAACAGCTCCTGAAAACCTGAGTACCTGCCTACACATGATGCCTGAAGACCTCCAAAAGGTTCAGGGGTTATGACAACACTTGGCTCTCCTCTGGTCCGCAAGCTCTCCCTTTCTTCTCAGTGTTCCCAGTGCAAATTGAGGGTTTAAGGCCATGACCATTTAAAGGATTTTAGAGCAATGGAATACTCTTCTACAAAATTTCTGAAATACTCACTGAATCCTATAAGATGTAAACATCCACTTTAATAGGGTCAATTAGTAATAGGGAGGGTCTTGAAAGCCATTGCTCATCCATTTCTTTGGGGCCCTGTAATCGATTTTGTTAAGATACCTTATGCCTTACCTATTTAACTAAGGCCAGCAGGACTGGTTATGGCAAGAGGGATATTTCAGAGTGCTTTCTCCCAGATAGTTCAATAGAAGGGTAGTTTCAATACCCTTTCAAAGACAATTGTATCATCCAGATGTAAGATAGTGAAATATAGATATAAGATACCAACACATCAAGATAGTTTATGTACTCAATGACATTTTTTACTAACACCAGAAAGAAAGAAGGGGCTCTCAAGTATCTTAGGGTACCCTTTCAAATTGTTAGAACTCTACAGGACAGAAAGATGCTATCTTCCTTTGTCGTTTTTTGTGCTTTGTTTTGTTTTGTTTTGTTTTTTTGTTCGCCATAGCCATTTGATAATACACACTTCTCAAATCTATCACTGGAAAGTTTACTCCCTAGTAGGAAGTCCAGGACATTTTATTTTAAACTGTTGAATATAATTTGATAATCCAAGCAGGACAGAATTTTACCCACTTTTCAGCCTAGCTCAGTGGGGAAGCTTTTGGGCAATGGAACACCAAAATGATGCAGCGATTCAGTAGAGTCTAAGGAAGTCGCATAGATGATGACTCTCAGACACTGAAATGTTCTTATCTCTTGTGGTTCTATTTGATGCTATTTGCCCTGGATTGCACACTTATGTTTTCCCTCTATTTTCTTATGTGAAGCTTAGAGAGGCAGCGTTTGGTTCCTCTCCCTTCTATTTTCATAGTCTCTGCACACAGGTGGTGAATGGGAGGATCATCCAGAAACTTTGGCCCTGGGTAAGCATTTTTAAATCCTGAAATGGGTTCCTAGCAATACAGACATCTTTTGCATGTTTTCTGGATCGAGCCGTGCAACTGCTTACCCTGCTTTTCCTTGAGATATTTCATCCCGACGATCAGATCATGAATAAAGAATCCCAATTTATTAACTTTTTGGAATGGGAATGGTTCTGAGTTTTTCTTCTAAAATGTACCTGAAAGTAAGGGATGAGCTCATAAAAGGGTAGGAAGGACTAAATCTTTAATAAATTGGGCATCTCTGGGTGTGCAAACAGAGCTGAGTGTTTTGCATACTTCTGATGGGGTGGTCAGTAACAACCCTGTACCTAGGTTGGTGTCTGTAATAGATCCATGAGCTATATATAAAGTTCTAGAAAGGTGTGGGAACTGGATTTTGAAAACTGGAGCAGTTTTCTTGGGCAGGAAGTTTGGGGTGCTTCCCTCTAACTCAGATCAGTCAATTCATGTTAACAATAATTCCCTCTTTCCCAACTCAAGTAAATGGGCTATATTTGGCTCAGGACAGCCTTTTCTTCTTCTCTGCTTGTTTATGTATTTCTAGTGCATGAGATGAGACTATAAAATCCCACTATTTTTTTAAACAAATACATTAGAACAGTCAAATGGGTGGTGGTATCTTTGAAGTAGTTCTTATCAGATACTAGATATTCGTTCTAGTGATGTTTCCAGGGCTCAGGGTGGTAGTGAGGATGTGGATCTCCTCTTGGGAAGAACCTCTAGAGTTCATGTGTCGTTTTGAGATATTCTCAATACTGCAAATTGTCAGCTGCAAAGGATTCATACAGCAAATAGCCTAAAGTTACATAAACTCTTATTATAGAAGGATGAAGTTCAACGCCCTCTGAGGTTCAGGTCAGGGGGTGGCTGGAATGGATGCTTCTGGATATATTTTAGAGTCCCCAGACACTAAGTGTCCTGGTTAAGGAAGGAGGGCTACAGATGTGTGAGAACAAGAAATCAGAAGAAGCTTAAACTGGGGAAACAAATAGAAGGACTCTGTTAGTCTGAGTCCTCTGAGAAGCAGATGCCAAGATGAGATGAAATGTACAAGGCTTCTTATGAAGAGATATGCCCACCTGAGAAAAAATGGAGAGTGCTGGAGGGTCTTCAGTCTTCAATGCAAATCTGATCCTAAGTAAGAGAGAGAGGGGAGGAGGCTGGATGGAAACTTCTGGATGGCCATGCAGTCTAAGGGAGGTTTGATGCAGTCCCTGAGCATTCTTCAACCAAATGTGGTCATCAGAGAAATCCCATAGCTCTCAAAATGGTATCCCTGCCTTGTTCCATGGTTAGCTTGGAGAAGCCTGTGACTGAAGCTTGACCCCCATAGAGAACACAGCAATTGGGGCTCTTGGTCCATGACATTCCTGGTTAATTACCCTTATTGGAAGTCTGCAAAGTGCATTTCCATCAATGCCAAAATAAACAAGGTGAACCCTAAGAAGGAAAGACTTTAGCCAAAAAATGTTGATATCTAAAGGGCCTACTGACTCAGGACTAGTTTAGGAAGCCAAAATGGTCACTGGCTCACTGATGGAGTGGGAATGGGAGATCTCGGGCATGGGGGTAGCATCGACACTGGGTGATTATGACAAAGGACAGTGTGAGAGATGGCTCCTCTGCGGCTGCCCACCGTCTGAGCCCAACTGCAGGCGCACAAGGCAGCTCTGGAAGCTTCTGATAGATACTCAAGCTGTATGGAGTTGGATTTGATTGTGAAAAATGAGATGTGATGCTCCAATGAGTCTGTTTTCTGGTGTTATTAGAACTGGCTTGAAGGAAAATATTCCAGTTGCTGAAATAGTTTGATCAATGGCAGCACTGTTGGAATAACTATTTATTTTCCCAAAGGTACCACTTTGAAGGAAACATTACTCATTTGGACACGTAAGTTCTTGTAGCTCTGTTCCAAAATATTACTTCTTATTATTTAATTATCACCTTATTACTTTTTAGGGGTTGTTCACAACTGGTTTTACCTCTCCACCTATTTCACAAGCCCTACATACTCTTGTCATTAACATCTTTTACCACTTCCCAGGAGGTGGCTCAGGAAGCAGAAAAAAGCAATACCCCTCTCCCCCACCCCAGCACCAATGACAGGAGGCCTGATATTAATTATGAGGAGATCAGAGAAGGCAAATACACTCATTCCTTCTCAGAGCAGAAGGGTGCCAAGAGACAGATTTTCTTGGTGGCTTTGCCTTGTTTCACTCACTCTGCTTAATCAGATAAAACATTCTGTTCAGCCCACTATCCTACAGACTTTGCACCAAGTCAGAGCATGCCATCCATAAGGAGAGTGTGAGTATAAGCGTGTAGGGGAAAGAAGAAGGATTCCTATTTCTCTTTCTGGTATATAAACTGTAGCGTTTAGGATATTGCGGTGTTTAGTGTACAGTACCACGGAGGCAGGCCTATGTGGAATATGAAGTCAATGCTGGAGGGAGTAGTTGTCTGCAATTCTTCCCACCATGACCTCCCTTTGTCACATGGATGGCACACAGTTATGCTGAGATGGGGCCAAACTGGAAAGATGAGATTGGGAATTCTAGCATATAAAATTACTACAAGTGCACTTCTCTGTATCTGATATTTGTTGTTGCTCATGATTTGGAGTGAGGAGTTTGGAATCTTTGCATACCCCGATGGAGTAAGGGGTGTCTGGTGGCCAAAGAAATCTCCAAGATTCTGCAAGGAAGTTATAAGGTGGCCGTATATCAGAGCCCTAGGGTCCATGACTCCTGGGATTTGTGTGTGGGGGTGACTTCCAACCAAAGGCAAAATTCAGGATTCTGTGTCCAGGAAAGGAAAAGAGGACACTCAGTATAATATCATATAGTCATTAGAAACATCTCCAAAATGGAAAATTATAGGCCAATAATGCTTTGTTGTTTTCCCCTGAGGGAGGACTAGTCTGGGTGATCCACACCCAGAAAACTTGTAAGAGTCAGGTAAGAGGTGGGGAGTTGGGAGGAAGAAAGAAGTGAAGCCCGGGAAACTCATCTTCTTCCCCACAGCTCAAGACTCCTGGTCACATCACAGGCAAGTAGAATTGGAGCCCTGGGAGGGGTATTTCAGAGACTACTCAGGCTCAAGAAGGTCTAAAGTCTAGTCCTTGTCAGAGCCAGCACCTTAACCCTAACTTTGGAAGTCAGGGCTCTTACTCTTCAGGGTGCATGAGCACTGGTGAAAATTTTTTTGGCTCTTCTAGAAAGGATGATTGTTTGTCAATATTTAACATAATTGGACATGGGTCCTCTTCTGAAATGCCAGACACCTCTGAGGAACCACCAAGATTCTAGGAACATGCCTGTGAGCACTATTGCCTAATGCTCTTATCACTACCTGCTATGGTTTCAATGTTTGTGTATCCTCCACAATTCATGTTGAAACTTACAGCCCAATGTGATGGTATTAAGATGTGGAACCTTTAGGAAGTAAATAAGTCATGAGGGTGAAACCCCCATAAATGGATTAGCAACCATATGAAATGGTTGGAGATAATTAATTAGATCCTTTTTTGCCTTTGTGTCCCTTCTGCCATGTGAGGACACAATATCCGTCCCCTCTGGGAGACACAGCAACAAGGTTCCATATTGGAAGCAGAGAGCAGCCCTCACCGGACATGGAACCTTCCAGTGCCTTGATCTTCGACTTACAGCCTCCTCCATTCTTCATCAATTACCCAGTCTCAGGTATTTTTTTAAAGTAACACAAATGGACTAACACACTGCCTAACACTTTGGTAAGAATTGTGCTGAGTCCGATGCTGAGGTTGAATGGGGGTGGAGAGAAATGAGGAAAACCTTCAAAACAAATTCCTCATCCATTGTCATTTAGTCCCCAGCAGGGTCTTATTATTAAACAGCTTTCTGTGCTTGGTTCACAGATGTCTTCAGACTTAGTAGTCTAAAGAAGCAGCCCGCCCTCCTGTCCTCCCTACCACCCCATCTCAGGCTGTCTGTCTCATTTCCATTACAGTGTTATCATTACCAGAAACTATCCCTCCAATGTTTTTGGCTTATTTATTATCTATCTTCATTCTCTAGAATATAAAAACCCAAAGAAAACAAGGATCCTATCTGTCTTGTTCACTGGGATAGTTTGCATGAAATGTTACATAGTCATTGTTTACTCATTGATCATTGAACTTAAAGGATACAATATTCATGTATTAGAATTGTTAGATGAAAGTTTCAGCTCTGAATTCTGAAATTCAATCCAGGAATTGATGTGCAATTGCTATCTACATTTTTATTTCTCTCACAAATATTCCTTATTTTTCAAAAGCTACTCTTTGAGAAAGCCTGGTATCACATCCCCATGTGATACTGGCTGTTTGTCCCACACACATATTTGGTGGTGTGTTATTAAAATGTTTTGTCTTTTGTGCTCTGACTTTTCCACTAGTGGGCTCCCCTTAAGAGAGGGATTAAGTTTTATTCTCTATACATCCCCTCTACCCAAGAGTAGACATACTTTACCACACAATGGACATACTTCAAGGCCCAAGTCTAACAAGGCTCTGAGCAACTGCTTGGTGTGAATTCTGTCATTTAGTCTTCTGTGTAATATAATTCCTCTGAGTTTCAAGAAAATAATTTTTAAAATATTCCCCTAAACACAGTATTATATATATTTCTATTTTGCTGCTCTGCTTCCTCAACTATCCATCTCACAGATATTTTGAGCTTCCACCAATGGAAGTTTGCCATTCTAGCCATCCTGGACTGTGAAACAGTATATGAGAAAGTGCTGGACTCAAATTCTCACACTCACAAGTATGGAGCTCCATTCGGCTCCACTGGGCTCCTGGCCTCCAGCACCAAAAAACAGCATATGCTAATTTCCAGGAGTGTGTTTTTCTTTCCTGTCTCTTTTGCACTATGCCATCACACCAAGACTCTCAACTTTGCAAGTACCATGAGTTATGGCCTCAGGGTTCAGTCACTGCCAAGAAGAATAGGCACAACCACGCACACACACAGAAATCACTTCAGGGAGTCAAATATGTGTGGTTGACACCAGTGTTTGTCAGTTGCCGGCAGCTTCACAGGAACTGTCTGAACCCAAAATAGAAGCAACTGTAGTAATGGTGGTGGTAGCAATAGCAATATCAACAATCAGAACAAAATGACAAAGTTAATGTAGCTATGCTCATATGTAGACTCTGATGCTGTGTGTATCTTTTTTCTGTGCACTCCCAAGCTCAAGGTCTTTGATTTCCTGAGAGTATTCTATTTTGTTAGACTCTTAGGGCAGCAAATGGGTGTCACATTGTGTTTTGGGTCCCGGTGGGGGAGAATGTGACTTCAGAACCGCTAACAGCAAGTGTGCCAACAATTAGCCAATACTGAGGCCTAGCTCTTTGCACACAGAAAACAGTCAGCACAAATTATTGACAGATGATGTATGAAGTCCAAAGATATTGCAGATGTTAATGGGTAGAATGTTCAAATATGATATGTTGATATGATGTGATTCCTCTTTAAATGTACTGGCAGAAGAATAAACTAGTAAATGAATAGAGGAAGTGATCTGCCTACTGGGAGTTATTGAAGATGTGGTAATAGGAATTGACTTTTGCTGGTCAATTCTGCTCTCCACCAAAATTGCAATGTCTGATTCTGAAACCTATGACAGACTAAAGTAAAGGCAGAGGGGGATCCACACAACATTCCATTTAAATAGACATTAATGAGGCAGTGACCATATTAGGAACTAAAATACATGACTGAGTTCAGGCACAGAGAAGAATACACTATGGCACTTTCCCTCTAGAAGTTCATAATTTAGATCACAGGTTGAAAACTTGTGCTGTTACAGGGCCAGGCAGGTATTATAAATGGGTAAAGCCACCTGGTGTACAATAGGGACTGTTGGATACTGTGGCAAAGCAGAGAGCCCTTGTCTAAGAGAATCCATCTGGATTCAGCTCTGGCTGGGAGTTGCATGTGGTCATGTGGGCCCAGTGTTGACAGAGCTTCCAATTTTGCAAGAGAAGCTGCAGTCTCATGTATGTGCCCGCTGAGCATTAGGCGCACAGGAGGATCATAGACATAAGCTTTCAATTCCTCGTGTAAGCCTGTAGTACCATTGAAGTATTCATCTATATTCAATGAGTGCTCTTTCAAAATGAGTCTTCTTGGACACCCTCAGGGAGAAGCAACTGATACTCTTTGAGGCAGGCATTCAAATTCAGGGCAGAAAGTTGTTCTTTATACTGAGCCACTCTTGATGTTCTTAGGAGGTCACAGTGCTGGGCCAGGTTCTATTCATTGCAGCAGTTGAAGAACTCATCCTGTCTTCTTCGATGACATGAAGGCACTCATATGCCCCACCAGATATCTTCTCCAATCCAAATGAAATAAGCTCCTTTAATTATTACATTTGTGACATGGGTTCAGGTTCTCTAATCAAGCTGATCATATTTTTCTGGATATATTTCAGCATTTTATTGTCCATCTCTAAATATGATGCCAGAAGTAAACCCAGCTTGAACCTGGAACAGAAGGAAAATTTAATTCATCTGCCCCCCCTTTTGACAGATAGTTGCATCCCACTCTTGAGCCCTAAAGAGCTTGTGATCCATTGAGACCCTGTTTCTCCCAGTCTCTTCTTGCATAGGGCTTAATAAAAGACTGAAATTAGCCCTTTGAATGTGTTTCTCTTTGATGTGTTAATAAACCACTGTCGCAATACTGCTGTTGTTAATGTGCTTGCAAATTTTGGGTTTGGCCAAATGAATCACAAAAAAATATTATCTCAGGTGAAAAGGAGAAGCGAGGCAGTGAGCAGAGCTGTCAGCCTTGCTGAAAGCAGTGCCTGGCCCAGGGGAGGATATGTAGGTGGAAAAACCAAAGTGTGATTAGGGAAATGTGGGGGTGCCTCTGTGTTCTCTCTTGATTCAAGTGTTCTGTATGTTTATTTAGTTTGCCTTCTGGCTATGTGAATCTTTGATGAGAATGTGAGCTAAGAATCTTGAAAGAAAATGCATTTTCTAATAATATCATTCACATAATAATTGTGACAATCATTTATTTAACTCTCCTTATGAGCTGGACATTGTATGAAGTGTTCTGTTTATATAATCTTATTATATGTAAAATTCTATATGTTTGGTACAATTATTCCCATTGTAAATGATAGAATACTGAGACTAACAATAAAGAGTCTCAAGATTAAGTGACTTCTGCAAAGTCAGACCACTAGTAACATGTACATATAGAAATTTAAATCCAGTATTGCTTGATTCAAGAACCTTTGGGATCTTAAATATTATACTATACAACCTAGATATGACCTGCAATGAGTTGATATAAATTAAGATACCAGTTACATTTAAGTACAGGACAATGTCTAGATAGAGAGCCAGACATAGTCTTTGTTTTTCAGGACAAAGGGGCCTGTTTGGTCTAGTAGCAAGAATAGACACAGCTGTGTCAGATAAACCTGGGTTCACCGCTTACTGGATCTGGACTCTTGGCTAAGGAATATGCTAGATGATTTGCCTTTGTCCCTCTAGATCTACTCTCTGCCCTTCTATTTCTTGCTCTGTGCCCAGGATGCTGAGTGGTAACTGACTGTGTCAGAAGGTTCCCTTCCCCTTGGGCTTCCAGTTGGTTGGGCCAATGGGTCGATGTACATCAGAGGTGGAAAGGAGAGTGACATCAATATATTTTTTCCCTGTTTCTCTTTCTGCATAGTCACTGAGCAGGACTCCCAAAGGCCACCACTGCTGTCCAGCACCCCTCTCAATGCAGCTACTTCCAGCGGGTTGTGGAACCACTCCTTCCTGTGTCTTCAAGTATAGAGGTGGAAACAGCTGTCTGCTGTTGCTTGCACCAAGGTACTGTATCATGCTTTGTTGAGTTCTCCAGGTTTGTCCCCTCCTTTGTAGTGAATCTTTTCATTACATTTTTCTTAATTTCCAAGTTTGAGTGTCCCTTCTGTTTCTTGCCTTGAATTTGATTGATAGATATCACATAGGCTCAGTTTTCTCATGCATAACATCAAAATAATAATGCCCTCATTGAATATAGTATGAGAATACATGAGATAATGAATGAATCTGGCATGTTGCAACATTTAATGAATGGTAAATAGGATGATGATCATGATGACTTCCCCTGGTTAAAACTCCTCTAGGATGGAAAGTCAACTCATTCTGGAATGTGGATCATAAAACGGTGGCCCACAAACCACGTATGTGCTTTGTAGGCTAACACACTCTTCAAAGTATCAACAAGTGTCATATAAAATCCAGATCCCAGCTGGGTGCAGTGGCTTAAGCCTGTAATCCCAGCACTTTGGGAGGCCGAGGCAGACAGATCACCTGAGGTCAGGAGTTCAAGACCAGCCTGACCAGTGTGATGAAACCCCCATCTCTATTAAAAATACAAATATTAGCCAGGCCTGGTGGCATGCGCCTGTAATACCAGATACTTGGGAAGCTGAGGCAGGAGAATCACTTGAATCTGAGAGGCAGAGATTGCAGTGAGCCGAGATTGCGCCATTGCACTCCAGCCTGGGCAACATTAGTGAAACTCTGTCTCCAAAAAAAAAAAAAAAAAAAAAAAAAAAAAAAAAAAAAAAAAAATCCAGATCCCAACTTCTCTTGCAATATTTCAAGCTCTGTCAACACTGGGCCTGCAAGATCACTTGACAACTCATGGCTGGAGCTGAATCCAGGTGGCCTCTTTTAGACAGACAAGGATTCTCTAGTTTTCCACAGTCCCCACTGGTCCCTATTATACATCAGCTACCATCACACATTTATAATAATACCTGCCTGATCCTTAAGCACTACAGGTTTTTGACTCGTGTTTTAAGGTATGAACTTCTAGAGGGCAGGTAGCATAATGTATTCTCTGTGCAAGGCTAACTCAGTAATATATTTTAGTTGAATAAACAACTTTGCTTTCACTCCTTGGTCCCCAGACATTCCTACTGCTGCCACCTCCCACTCCTACTTTAACCATCTGCTACTCTAACAATCGCAGAGTCCATTTGTCTGGGTGAGTGAGGGTGGAGAAAATGAACAGAGGGTCTTGGCAGAGGGACAGAGATTGTGTCAGCAGTAAAGTGAGGCTGAGCATATAGGCTACGGGTGAAAGTGACGGGACATGGAAATACCGTCCCAGCGGTGGAGAAATCATTTGTTTATTTGTTTCCTGTTTTCCATTATGTCTCCCTAATTGGATTAATAAGATGTGCCCGATTCCCTTATTCCTGTTACTAAATATTCAGCTTTGAATGCTCTCCAGGTTTGAGTATTTAAGGCTCTTAAAGCTGTAAGCACAGTCCTTCGGCTCTGCTGCCTAGAGTCAGTTACCTTAGACAGCACCAGCCTCAGTCGGAGCCTCTGACAGCCCTGGCAGCATCCAAAGGCCCAGTTCCTGACCTGCTAGCTAAGGAGAGGTAATGATCCAACAGCTGCAGACTACACTCACCCTTCTGCTCTGCTTAAAAAAAAAAAAAAAACAAACAACAACAACAAAATTCAGGCCTGGCATACTATTATTCCCCTTTTAATAAAGGTCTGGAAATGTCAGCCTCAGTGATTATGCCAGCAGGTGCCTAGACTTCAAAGTGGGCACCTGTCACCAGAGAGATAATTGACTTCATTCAACCAATTGTCTCCCCATTGTAATCAAGCCATTTCATTCAAATGGATTTTTCAAGCTGTTCCTTTGAGTGGGTGAGGGAGGCAGCGGTGCTGATGGGTCTGGATCACAGTTGCCCTGGAGAGGGTGAGAAGCAGGGGCAGCAAGCAGAGCTATCAGCCTTGCTGAAAGCGGTGGCTGGCCCGGGGGAGGATTTGTAGGTGGAAAATCCAGCGGGTGATTAGGAAAGGTGGGGGTGCATCTTTGGGCTCTTGATTCAAGTGTTCTGCGTGTTTATTTAGTTTGCCTTCTGGCTGCAGATAGAAGGGCAGACACTCCCCAGTCTCCACATGGTTTTCAGCGGCAGGTGCCTTGTGGGGACAGGGGACAGGGTAGACTTCTGTGCCCAAAGCATCTCTGTTCCACCTCTGGAAATCACAGTTCAATGTAAACTTCAAACAAATGAACACAGAGTGTGGTCCAGGATAGTTGAAGGGTCTCTGCTCTCCGAAAAGGGGTGAAATCTTTTTAGTCATAGTGTCTCTCCGGATTTGATAGATCTGGTCATCTGTGGTGCAGAAGGCTGAGGACTTGAACCAAAGAGCCAATGAAGGAATTCAGTGGCCCTCAAATTCCTTCCAGTGTAGGCAAAACAAGTGCTGGATTCTGGTGGGCTCTGGGAGGGTGGGAATGTTGAGTTTCAGCTGTGTTTACTTACTGTGCTAAGGACACAGGAGCTACCACAAGGTTTATTTTAGATTTTACAGCATAAAGTTGGGGTGAGGGTTGTTCATGTGAGACTAAGTCCTGTTCACAAATGAGAAATCTTTTCTTATGTGGACATACCTGTGTATAGTTCAGCTCAGCCACTTGTTTACTGTTTGACTTTGAGCAGGTTACCTAGGCTCTCAGCCTCAATTTTCTCAATGAAAAAAATGGGGCAATAACGTTGTAAAATGAAATGAAATAAAATGAAACCACATGGCTCCATGATTCAAATGCCTGATGCCTTTTTAGGTACTAATGGAATGAAGCTCTCTTCTCCCTAAAGGAATAGGATGGGACAGACCCCAAATCCCAACTGTTCTGCTGGTTCCCACTCTGGTTTTGGGTCTTGTATACACTAAGACACAAGGTCCTGAGCACCATGAGGATCAGCACTCACCCCTTGAGTATCTCCATGCCGTCTGCCCGAGGGGATGTGACATTAAATTGCAAGTTTTCCGTGATATCACCAACATAAGGAATCTCTCCCAAGTCTAATACAACAGTCTTTTCCTGTACCTCTCTTTTGGAACTTAACACTTTCTGCCATCTGTAATTGTCATTAATATACTAAATGTCTTATTCCCACAGTGTTTGATTCCCCTGAGAATACCATCCTTGGTGTGAAACATCAATATAATGTTTTATACAGTGCAATAAATAATATATGTGCATACACCTGTATGTTTATGTATAATTGTATGTATATGTGTATGTTTGCATAGGTGAATTTAAAAATCCACACTCATCATTTATTAAGTCCCTATGCATTAAATATGAGTATCAACAAACAAATATATTGCTAAGCCTGGACCTTTTATAGTATTTAAATATGCTTGGGGAGCCAACTAAGTCATCCATTACCATCGGGAATGATTGACTTTTAGAGAAGAAAAATGTTAATAAAATAACAATTGGTGCTGACCAAGCCATAGAGAAGAGGACCTCAATTAATTCATTCATTTTTCACTATTGAGGCACTAGTCCTTGTTGGATGAAGTGCAAGGAGTGAAAGGAGAATCTTTTATGCAAGAGAAGAAAATGGCATCAAAAGAAGCTGGTATTAGGACTTAAGTTAATAACCCTCTACAGATGGGTCCAACTGTGGGAAGAAGGAAAGACAGAGCAAAGACAGGACATGTCAGGATGATTTCCATCCACTTGACCACCAAAGTGAGGGTGGCCAGGAACAGAAACAGAATGGGGCCAACCCCAGTCAAAGATCTCAACCCATTAAAGGGCACATCGGAGTCAAAGTCTCTACCACAGGGTCTCTGCACCAGCCCCTCCTGACTGCTGCAACCATGGATCCTCACCCTATGGAAATGACATCACCCTGTGGAATGGCATGTGAGGAAAGTCACATGCAAAGGACACAAGCAGCTAAGGGAGTTGTACCCCATGTGGCCTAGTTAATAACATCATGTGGGAAGGTCTGAGAGGAGTTTGATAAACATTTAAACAGCAGCAAAGAATGATGTCACGAAGGGGATGAAAGTGGCACAGTAGGCAGAATGCTGATGTTCACTATAAAATGGCTGTTTTTGTTGGTAAAAAGAAAAATGGTGAAACACTGACAATTTTACAGGGTTTAGCCTGAAATGTATAAAGGTGAACTTGAGCCTTAACTCCAAAGAATTTCTAGGGGCTGAATTCTGGGTCATATGAATTGTCAAAGAGCAAGTGCTGTAGAAGTTTTAGCCATTTCTTAGTATTATTATTAAAGTCTTGTTTTTGTCACTGACTCTGGTGAGGGTGTTGGAAATAATTATAAATTTGATTTAAGAGACCCCAGAAACCAGAGGCCTTGGAAAGTGGCAGATACCAGGGTTGTCTTGTGGCCTGTGCAGTCACGCAGGGTTCCACTCTCAGAAGGGCCCCTGTTGGAGAATTAATGGACTGTGGGTGCCATCTTGAAATCTGTAACAATTTTATGATTGAATTTGTGTTTTGTAAGTGCAATCCAACGGGACAAAGGAGCATGCACCAGAGGCATGGTGGCCAAGTTCAGGAGCAGTCCTACCTCCAGCCTCCTCCTGAAATGAACCATTCTCTTCCCATGGACTGCATCTGCCCTGAGGATAGGCTCAGGGAGGGACGGGCTCTGGTAGGTGTGCTCTGAGACCTATGGTGAGGCCCGAGGCCCCTGTGATGGTGAGCGCTCACCCCTTGAGTTTCTCGGTTTTCAAGGAGGTGGAAAATTAAATAGCAAATAAAAAATAGTATGAGAGGTTGAGAGAAAGATGAAAGAAAAAAGGAAACAAGCTTTACCCCTGCTTTTTTGACAAAAGACCTCCCATTTTCATTTTGCCCTGGGCCCTGCAAATTATGGAGACAACTCTGGGGCTCAGCCTTTGGGTACCATGTCCAAAGGCTAAGAGCAGTTCCTCACCAACTTCAGATAGTGAGCTCATGGACAGCGAAAAGTGGAGTGTGGAAGTCATAATCTGCTCTCAGTTTTTGCCTTTCATGTTTATTATATTTTAAGTAGCAAATAACTACTTATCTTTTTCAGGGACTGGCTAGTGCTCCACAGAAATAGGAAAACCCGGAAACCACTTGGTGAAATATGACTGAACATTTAGACTTGCTATTATGCCCTTAGTAATCCTCTAGTCTTGCCCTGGTTTATGAATCTGCTAACTCAAGTAGTGGGAGAGGCTTCTAGGGGTAGATTTTCTTGTGTGTTTTTTTTACATTGAGTATCAACCATTATAACACAATATTGTGCTGTGTATTAGATTACGACCTTCTTTTAACTTGCTTATCTTCCCCGCGAGCCTTCCATGTGACAGGAAAGAATAACTGATCCTGTCTGTATCGCAGATACACACACACACACATACACACACACACACACATTATGGCACATACAGCATATATTGTTTTGTTTATAGTTTAATATGGGTAAGTAACAGTTGAAGTGCCCTAATCAGGAATATGCTCTGCAGGGGGAGTTAGTATTTTACTGAATTTAATGAGAAGCTAACGTTTTAGCGGAAGCTACTACAAGCCTGAAACTATCTTTAGAACATTTCTGATTAGCATGAAAGACATAAAAGATAGTTTTTTATTGATAAAATGAGTGGTTTTGTAGACTGACTAGAAATAATTATGCAGAAACAACCTCCCTTCCATAATGGGCCACAAGAATCTAAGGTGTCCATCAGCCCGTACCTGTTAGAGTGGTGCCGTAGGCCAAAGGACTCCATTATATTCTGTATCCAGTTCCACTTAGGAAAGAATTTCTCATTCTTTTTAGATCACAGTAATAAGTATATCTTACATCATGACCGACCCAGTACACATACATACACACACACACCCACACTGAAAGGAAAATTTTCCAGAGAATGTGCTTCTTACCTCACTTTATATAATGCTATAGTCTATTCAATTATACTCTGTTTTGTTGTTATTTTTATTGCTGGTTGCAACCCACTGAATTCGTTTGAGAACACAGTAATGAGATGCAAACCGCAGTTTGAAAAGCCCTGAGTGGGAGGGCTAGCTTGATCTTGCCTGAACATTGTTGTATGTTCTGTGGGTGAGTTCTTTCAAGGTGCTGTTTGAAGCGCCTGACATGGCCAAGAATGGAGGATTTATTGAGTTACAGGATTAATGGTATATTAGTCTGTTTTCACACTGCTACTAAGAACTACCTAAGACTGGGTAATTTACAAATAAAAGAGCTTTAATTGACTCACAGTTCTGCAGGCTTAACAGCAAGCATGACTGGGAGGCCTCAGGAAACTTACAATCATGGTGGAAGGTGAAAGGAAAGAAAGCACCTCTTACCATGGCAGAACAGCAGAGAGAGGAAAGCGAAGGAGTAAGTTCCACACATGTTTAAACCATCAGATCTTGTGAGAATTCACTCGCTATCATGAGAATAGCAAGGGGGAAATCTGCCCCCATGATCCAGTCACCTCGCAACAGGCCTCTCCTCCAATTCCACATGAGATTTGGGTAGGGCCATGAATCCAAACCATATCAAATGGGACACATGTTCTTGTGCTAGGGTGGTAATGAATGTTCATGCGTGTGCCAGAATTTGGTTTGTTTGGGACTTGCTTCCATTGTAACTACTACCAGGTAGTGAAGAGTCAGGAGAGAAAACCTAAAGCCCTTACCTGAGCCCAACCACTGGATGTTACCAATAACTGCGAAAAGAATGTAATAATTATGACTAACCACACTGGTTTAGGTGAATTGGCAAGCAATGCATTTTCTTTTTCTTTTTTTCTTTTTTTTTTTTGAGACAGAAGCTTGCTCTGTTACCCACGCTGGAGTGCAGTGGCACCATCTCGGCTCGCTGCAACCTCCGCTCCCCAGGTTCACGCAATTCTCCTGCCTCAGCCTCCAGAGTAACTAGGACTACAGGTGTGCACCACCACACCTAGCTAATTTTTGTATTTTTAGTGGAGATGGGGTTTCACCATGTTGGCCAGGATGGTCTTGATCTCTTGACCTCATGATCCACCCACCTCGGCCTTCCAAAGTGCTGGGATTATAGGTATGAGCCACCACGCCTGGCTGACAATGCATTTTTCAAATGAAATACTGTTAGGCATTTTAGTGGGCTGAATGATCACAACCCAAAAAACAGGTATATTTTTTGAATGTGATCTTATTTCGTGAATGTGATCTTATTTGGTAAAAGGAAGTTTGTAGATATAATTAAGGATCATCAGATGAGATTACCTGAATTTCCAGGTGTAGGCAGGGGAGCCTAAATCTAATCCTGTGTCCTTATAAGACAAAGACAGAGGAAAATTTGAGAAGGAAGAGAAAGGCATGTGAAGATGGAGACAGAGACTGGAGTCACACAGCCACAAGCCAAAGAACACCTGAAGCTCCCAGAAGTTGGGAGCCGCAGATAATTCTCCCCTGAAGACTTCAGAAGGAACATGGGCCTACTGACACCTTGATTTCAGACTTCTGGCCTCCAGAACTGTGAGAGAATAAATGCCTATGGTTTTAAGCCACCAAGTTTGTGGTCATTCATTATAGCAGCACTAGGAAACTAATATAGGCGTTAAGTGAACAAAGACCACAGAATGCTCTTTGATAACCCTGCCAGTCATGCAGTCCCAACCAGTATGATCTCATCCCAAACAAAGGGCCGAAGATCTATTATGTATTTTGTTTTGCCAGCTTCTTCAGAGTTGGCTTTCAGGAAAGAACTACATCTTGTTTGATTGAAAATATTTTGAGACATCATTCACCATCTCTGATGGTATTTATGGCTCAACATTCTTTATAGCAAGAGGATGAATACTAAATTAGAAGCTTATTTCAAAATTGTGGTGGGCCTGCCTACCACACACAGACAGGGAGAACTAACTTCTTCAAGAAAGAATAAACAGAGGGAGATAGCCAAGGGATCCGTTCTGAGAGATTTTATTTCCTTAAGCAGAGGTGGCCCTGGCTTGGACATTGCAGGAAGATTGAAATGCCGTCCTTGTGCCAATAAGAAAAAAGAGGCAGCCCATATGCGTCCGGGTTTTGGGTTTGAGGTATGGTCCTATGATAAGACGGGTAATATCCTATTATAAATAGCATAAAAGGGAAAAAGGGAGAAAAGGAGAAAACCACAACATCAAGACTTCACATTTACTTTAGGAAGTCGAAGTAAATCAAAGATCAGAGAACCTGGCATAGATCTTGTTAACATTTTGAAATCAGTTTGTCTCCAATAATAGTCCTAAAATGTAAGTATTTAAAAAAAATTCTTCTGAGGCAATTGCTTCCCTCCCACAAACCACTTAACAGTACAAGCTTCTTGGTTTTAACTTCAAACATAATGTGACAAAAATGTATATTTCAAGGACAAATTATGATGGAAAAATAGATCATTGTATTTATCTTCTACAGTTGAGAGGATTATTTGATCATTTCTACTGAATCATTAAATCAGAAAGATTGCAAAACATTCTGTGAATTATACATGCAAATTGCCTTTGATAGCACCAACATTCAGTTGCCTCTAGAATCTAATAAAGAAAATGTTTTTGGTCTGCCCAGCAGCATTTATGTAACAGGGCCAACATGAAACATAAAAGTGACATTTGGACAGAGCTTCAAATGACATGAAAGCCATTATAATATGACAGTATTATGATGATCTTATTAATTGCTGTGGACATTGTTAGGTACTTTGTTTATTAGACAATTCCGATTGTCTAATATTTAACATTTTAACATTTCCAAATCTTCTCCTAAATTTTTAAAAACTATTTTAACATGCTAATTTAATTTTTGGGTTTAAGATGGATCCGAGCTAACATTATCTCATTTTAGCAAGCTGTGTAGAAAAATAAACTTTCCCTATCACAATGATTTATATTCCTGGGAATGGACTTAGGCTGGGCTGGCTTGGATCACATGACCATCTCTGGATCAATCACTGAGGCAGCTGGCGGGGTGGATCCTCTAACTGGGAGCCCTTCTCTGCTCCTCATGGTTCAAAGGGAAAGACCCATCTCCAAAGACAAAGGTGGCCATGCTGTTAGCAGAAAGGAGTAAGGGAAGGAGCTATTCAGAAAAACACAAGTGCGTGCACACACATACTCAGACATACACACAAATGTATTTAGACAGACTGAAAAGATACTGGAAGAAAGTATAGTGATGTTGTAATCCCGGTGCTTTGGGAGGCCAAGGCAGGCAAATCACGATGTCTGGAGATCGAGACCATCCCGGCTAACACGGTGAAACCCCGCCTCTACTAAAAAATACAAAAAATTAGCTGGGCATGGTGGCATGCGCCTGTATTACCAGCTATTCAAGAGGCTGAGGAAGGAGAATTGCTTGAACCTGGGAGGCAGATGTTGCAGTGAGCCGAGATTGTGCTGTTGCACTCCAGCCTGGGTGACAGAGTGAGACTCTGTCTAAAAATAAAATAAAATAAATAAAAAAAATGTGTGGTGTATGTGTTAGCCACAGTTCTGGATTATGGAATTACTTGGGATATATAAACACCCGTTGTTTACTGTACTTGCCCAGTGTTAAGTACTTTGCCTTTTTATACACAGAAGTGCTAAGGCTTCACTAACACTAGTTTGTTATTGTAAATAAAAGGGGCACTGAAACCTTGGTGGAGGTAGAAGAGTTCCAGGCAGTAAGAGAATTGTGGGTGCTCTGTGATCCTCAGAGAAGACTACCGGCAGGTCAGAAACAGATTGCTTTAACGGGGTAAATGAATGGTCACTCAGCGATGGGGAATAGCAGCTCATGGAAAGGGCTACAAGGTGCTGCCAAACCGCTGCCCCTTTCTTGTTTCCCCTCCAGTTTATTCTAAGTAGGGGCACGTCTTTTTCTCTTTTGGTCTTGCTATTCTCAGTCCTGGATTGCACATCTATTCTGACTCATTCATCCATTCAAGCTCAGTTGAGAAGGTTTTAAACCTCTTCCTCTGACAAAGAATCCTTTATTTAAACATGCCTCCTACCCATGAGCAACAAAGCAGGATTCAGTTACCAACTATTCCAAAAGCTATTGTTTTCTAAGCATTTGTCATGTGCACACATTATTTTATTTCATTTAATAAATTCTGGGTTGCCATTCCAAATTTCAGATGAGGAAATGAAGACATGGAAAAGTTATGTAACTTGTGGAAAATCATACGGATCGAAATGACCAAACTGGGATTTGAATGGGAGTTGAGCCCATGACCTCGAAAAGGGAGGGCCTAATGCTGCCACATCCTAGCTGTGTTGTCTTCAATAAGTCATCTCCACCTGCGTCATAATTTTCTCGACTGTAAAGTCAGAATATTTATACATCCCACCGGCCTGTTGCACTGGCTCTTGGCGAGTTCTGTAAGATGACACACAGAAAGAAGCTCTGTGCATCATGGATCATGCCTGCACACATGTGATGTTTTGTCCACAGACTGAGCCTCTAGGAGACTGCATACAGAGTTTGGAGGCACATGTAGTGAAACTGGAACACTAGGAAATTCAGCGGGTTGCACAATAGGAGGAAGGTATAAAATGATGATACTAATAGACTGAGTCACAGGTGTGGGTTGGTAAGATGCTAGGTAGAGTCTGGGCAAGGTCAGGTGACCAACTGTCCTGACCTGGCCCAGGACTTGGTGGTTTCTTAGGATGTAGGAATTTCTGTGCTAAAACTGGGAAAGTCCTGAGCAAGCCAAGATGAATTCACTTGGGGAGATTTGAGGACTGGGCAGCTCAATAGTGACACCATCCATATTTCATAGGTGCCAGCCCCTTCTTTGGCCCTTTGGGAAGAGCAGAGGAAAAGTGTGCATTTCCAGCAATAATGAGAGATCAAGGAATCACACTCAGAGAGAACTGTAGTGATTCTCCCCCAAACTCATAGCACTCTGAAAGTGGACTCCTTAGAAGTTTCCCCAGGTCACAAGCTCGTGGCCAACCATTTGGGACGTAACACCCATTCTCTTCCAGGGAGGAGGGTAGAGCTCCGCTGGGAGTCAGAAGCCAAGAAAGCAGGCATTTCGAAGTTTGCATGCAGCCTTGCATTTGAACACCGTCCTTCTGCTAATTCACACTTTCCCTAAAATGCACCCTTTTCCATAGGGTTCCTCCGCCTTCCTGACTAGTGAGTTCTTGAACTCTCCCGTCTTTCTTTTGTGGTAATGTTCAGACAGGACTAAATACCCAGAGTGGACCTGGTGCAGAAAAAGCTGGGACTCCTACCCCAGCCCACAGTATTCCTATGTAGAAAATTCTGCAATCTTATTTTGACATTCCCCAGCTGTCCACGTGAGAGCCAAATTGCCTGGGTTCACATCCTTGTGTTATAATTTCTTGCCAGCTGTATCCCGGAAAGCAAGTTACTTCATCTCCCTTCCCTATTTTCCTCATTAGTAAAATCAGGGTGATAATTATGATACCTAATATAATTGGTAGTGTGAGGATTAAATAAATTAATATATGCAATGTGCTTAGAACAATGTCTGGAAGCTAGTAAGTACTCATTAAATATTAATGTTTATCAGTTTTTTACCTACCTACTCATTGCACGAGGGTGGTATTCTATCACTTTAAAAAATGAGGTTTAAAGCTTCCCTTCCTTAGTTTAGTAGAAGGAGCCTAATGTTCTGGAGGTTTTTCTCCAACATTACACAACTCCTGTAAGTTTTGGTTTCCTGGTCTGCTAAATTGGGCTAAGAGTCCTCTGAGGAGGATTCAATGAGATAACACACAGCCATTCCCTCCTTTGGTCCCCATATTGCTTACACTCTATCTACATTGGAGCATTGAGTGTCCTATGTTACGTTTGTCACTAGAGTGTGAGCCTCTTGAGAGAAAGGGTTGTAACTTTTTTATCTTCCCATTTCCAGAGCTTTACTCTGCCTGGCAGGAAGGAAGAATCAAATCAATGCATGTTGAAGTGATGGCACCTAGTACAATACCTGGCACATATGAGAGGATCAATGAATTATGGTTTTCTTCCTAAGGTTATAGAGCCAATCAGTAGCATAAGAGGGCTAATTTTGACCTTCTGTTCCTTAAACCGATTAGTAAAGTTACCTTACAAGGAAGATTATTGAGGAAGTGATTATAGAATGCCTTTAGTTCATGAGCAAAAATAGCACTTAAATAGAGCTTCCATTCCACAGTTGATCTACCTTTCTATTTTCCAAATTGGGCTTTCTGTAAAACATCCATTGTATTTCCTTCAAGTTTTCAGCTTCAGTACATTGTAGATGAAGTGGAAACCCTCAGGACACAGTCATCAATATTTCTCAGTAAGAATTCTGGCTCCTCTATAATTGAATTGCCCTCTCCTGCTAATTTGTGTGCATCCGTACAATATCCCTTTCCTCCAATTAAAAATGTCACTAATTGACAATGCTGAAAATTCACAGCCAAGATGGAGAAGTGAAAAGGGACCAGGGGATAGAAAAAATTAAATTGGATGTTTCCTCGGAGTTAAGGTATTTTTTCTTCCTTTATGTCTTCGTAAGTAGTCACTTTTGTGGTGATAGCAGCTGTACGATGGGAGCATATATGATGAGTGACATTTTATATTTGTATGTGTCACTGATGCAGTTTGAAAACAATTTTAAGATGCATGAGCTGTATTTTTTCTCATCAGAAATTTTTGGTCTAAAGCTATTCTTCTCAGATAAAACTGACTTTCTAACAGCAACTTCGTATACAGGAGAACAACCCTGGGCTTGGTACCGTGTATTCCATTAGTGTAGAATTAGAAAAAATTGAGTCTACTAGAATATGGTTCTGTTACTGCAACCTACACTGTAAGCCCTCAGATCTTCTTATACAATTTCAGAAACTCAAACACTCCAGTCCAAAATAATGAGATGATGGACCACATTCAAAACTTGAGATGGATTATGTGAGGAAGTGAAAACAGTTTTCCAAAAAAAATTTAAACAGTAAAACATAGTGTGCCTTTGATTTAAATTCTAAATGTTTCAAAATCTACGCAATTGGTTCTTTCAGCCTCCTTCATACAGTACATTATTTTTCCATCTTGACTCTCTCAGTTATTCTGTTTTCCATTTAATGAAGACAGATTTCATAATTCTTGTTTCATTAATGTTGGCCTCTGGAGTCTGATTTAACCAGAATAACTGTGATCATATTGCAGAATTTAATAGGGAAGGGAAATAGCTAATTACATTTGTTATCAAAGGAAGCCAGGAAGTGCCTGGAGAAAAGATACATCCGTAAATCTCAGAGTCACACATCATAGCACAGAGTATGGAACCTGCGAGGAAGAACTAACTGTGTGGCTGATGTCAAGGTTTCATCCCAGCTGGAAAATCTTGCATAGAGAGCACCCAAACTTGTACTTGCCTTGTTCCCTTCTGGGCTTCCAAATTGTTATAGGGCTTTTGAAAAAAATTAGTGACACAAATCCTGCATCCCAAATAGGACAACTATGTAATCACAGAACCAGCTGGAACTCTTAGCAGTTTCCGAGATGTTGACCAAAAGCAGGACCAACTCCAGGCAGGCATTCTATGGGAAGTACACAATGGCATCTCACACTGCCTCTCCCTCTACTGTGCTCCTGCTCTCCCTCCACCACCCCATTACAGTTTTCTCTCATCTCCTCCATTTGCATTCAAGTGTAGATCCACATACTGGATACCAGGCAACCTTGGACATCTACACCAATGACTTAATTTCACTAAGAAAAGATGAGGTTGGAGTTTATGAGTTTGGAACAGAACATACTACTTGTAAGTGGCAGAACTCCATTTGTTGAATTTTTCTTTCTAACCAGAGTCAATGGTTTTTATTATTTTATTTTATTTTTTGAAATGGAGTCTCACTCTGTTGCCCAGGCTGGAATGCAGTGGCACGATCTCAGCTCACTGCAATCTCCACCTCCTGGGTTCAAGCGGTTCTCCTGCCTCAGCCTCTGGAGTAGCTGGGACTACAGGCACAAACCACCATGCTTGACTAATTTTTAAATTTTTAATAGAGATGGTGTTTCACCATGGTGGCCAGGCTGGTCTCGAACTCCTGACCTCATGATCCGCCCACCTTGGCCTCCCAAAGTGCTAGGATTACAGGTGTGAGCCACCTCGCCCGGCCATGTCAATGGTTTTTAAAGTTATTATAATGTTCAACATTAACCAAAACATGTTTTAGTAGTCCAGAATCGATTAATAGTCATTTCACACCGAAGATGAATTGATGATAACGGGAGGAGGGGTATGACCTCAGAAGTAGCTACAATATGAGGCTACTGCTGTAGAGAAGAGGCAACAGGTCTGCCCTCTCTCTTGCAGCAGATATGACTCCCTACATCTCTGTCTGTTTCCAGCTGCTTTACACTCCTGCAAAAATAAGCCAGGGGAAGACAATGGTTGCTACAGCACCTTCAGTAGAATAAATTTTTTAGAAAGATCCAGTTGTACTTTCTTCACTGTTATGACAGCCTTGTGAAATTCACAGCTGTCATATCTTCCAGGGCTATGATATTTCTCATTTATTCCATTATTTGTGAGTTTACCAGGTGGTAGAGCCAAGGGGTGGGGTAAAATAATGGAGTGGTGAGTTCTATCCTGAGGCCAAGGTTGTTGGCAATCTCCCTGGACTTCTGTCTGTCCAACAGCTGATTAAGAGTTACTATTCCCATTTCTGGTGGTTAAAATTGTACCATAAGCTTAACTCATCAAGCTTAAGAATCAAAAGGCACTTATTGTGATGCAGTGGATGGTTATGGCTGATAAGAAACCACAAAAGACACTCAAGCACTCCATTTGCAAATTGAACTTGTCCTTCTGTAAAGCCCACTTCTGGGGTCACATGAACTGGAAGACTCAAACCTGGAGTTGCACCATGGCATCATCACATACTAGCTGGGAAGTAGCAGTTCAAGTAACTCCTTGGCATCTTTATTTCCTTATCTGTAAAATAGGGATAGTAATAGATTAAATTAGAGTATACAACACATAATGAATGCTCAACAAATGTCGACTATCAAATGTGCAAGATGGGTATAATAATACTTAATGCCATGGTTGTCAATACTTCTACCTGATGTAACAAAACACCGTTAAGTCTCAGTGGCTTAACACAATGAAAGTTTATTTCTCATCTTATATTTCAATATAAATTGTGGGGAAGGGCTCAGTTCTGTATGGTGATTTGAGGGTTCAGAGACTTTCCATTGTATATCTCCACCACTTTCTACAACCATATCATTCCCTGAATTCAGCCCATAGATGGGGAAAGGTGACTGGAAAGAGACAGAATGTAAAGAAAGTACACCAGTCTCACCACCTTAGTTCAGAGGTGACATACCACTCCTGGGTGTGTTCCATTGTCGAGACCTCATTTTATGGCCACACTTAGAAGCAAGGGGGCTGGAAAAGTTGTCCAGTTCCATGCCCAGATGTGAGAACACAGATTCTGGAAGGCTCTTGCAGCCTCAGCCACATCTCTCTTGAAGGACTGAGCTGACAAGTAGGTTAGATACCGCTTGTTAAACAGCCAGGTGGGAGCCAATCACAGCAGCAGTCTTTATAAATGTAGCTATTGTCACTATTAATCTCAAATCACTGTGTCAAGATAGTGAGATCTTTTACCACACATTTGGAAAGGAATGAAAAGTCCAGAGCTACTGTTCAAGTTTGTCTTGATTCTAAAGCCTTCATAGACCTGAAGGTTAGGCAGGCCTTCTGTTCCATTTTGCAATGGGCATCTAGATAAGTGACCCTGTAAAACAGTGCCAAAGCCACTTCAGAGTTTCTGGACTCTTCCATAAAACAAAGAAAAATATAATACTGATATGTTTGTTGTAAGCTCTAAGGCAGTTCCAAATATTGTCTTTTTTTATATTATCAAAATATGTTATTGCGGACCTCCTGCTTTCTGGCTGTGAGGTCTTGCCAAGTTATTTGAATTCTGTAAATCTTCATTTTTCCAACTGTAAAATGAGGACAACACTTGTTCTATCTCAGAGGGTAGGGCTAGATGTAAGATGTTGCCACCTTCTTCCTCCTCTTCCTCTTCCTCCTCTTCTTTCTATTCTTAACAGGATGATTTCTCCTATTATCATCTATGCATCAACTCTAATACACAAATTATATATGCATTCTAATTATCTCCTTGACTTCCTCCTGGGCCAAGGGCAGCCACCTGATGTGGTTAGAAAAGCCTGAACATGGAGTCAGGGAAGGCTGGATACAGCCCTGACTCTGGCACTTGCTAACTAGGTGTGAGTCCTCAGGCAACTCATTCAACTTCTTTGTGTGTTTCCTCATCTCGAAATAAGGTAAGAATTCCTAACAGTAAAGGGTTTGAAGATGTATCGTAAATCATTCATTGTTGTGCTTGGCATAAAATGAAAGCTAGCTTCCTTGTCCCTCATGCAAATTTTCATAGGTCCTAAGAATTTAGGAAATGGTAGCACCCTGGCACCTTGGAATAATTGAGATACAATGCAGATGAATAGATTACATGTTTCGATGAAAGGTTTTTGATGCTACAGGGTTCATTGTTGTTTTGATTTCTTGGTGTAATAATGTATTTGTTGTTGCAGTTGAGTCCAAAGCTCATACCTCTTGCCACATGACAGCAAGTGGAGCGAAAAAGTATCAGGCCAAGGAAGGTGACTTTATTGCAGAGAAACAGCACAACCACACCATTCTCAACATGTTATTCACTGATTTTAAAAAATTATAGCCAACTTAGTAGGTGTGAAGTTTTATCTCATTGTAGTTTTGATTTGTGTTTCTCTAATGACTAATGATATTGAACATTTTTTAAATATGCTTATTGACTGCTTGTATATCTTCTTTTAAAATATCTACTCGAGTATTTTGCTCATTTTTGGATTGATACTTGTTGAGCAGAAATTGATTTAAAATAAACTTTCAATTCATGGTAACTAGCTCTAAATTAAGCTTACCATTTCCCCAAACTTATTTAATTTTGTTTATTGATTTGTCTAATTTAGAGAGAGATTTTTAAACATTTCCCACCTTAATTACAGCTTTGTAGAATTCCTGATTGCTAATAGTTTTGCTTCACATGTTTTGATTCAAGGTTTTTGATGCTTCCGGATTCATTGCTGTTCATTGACTTCTTGGTGTAATAATGCTTCTTTCATTGTAGTTGAGTCCAAAGCCTGAACTGCTTGCCACATGACAGCCAATAAGTCAAGAGACAAGGTGTTGGAGCAAGGAAATTGACTTTATTTTGGAGAACCAGAAAACTGAGAAGATGGTGGAATCGTGTCCTAAAGAACCATCCATCTTAACCATCTTAAGTTAACAGAATTTTAGGCTCCTTTTATGTTAGGGGAAAGGAAAAAGGGAAGGACTTGGGAAAAAGAGGTGACCAATGATTGCAGACATCCAGATAGTGGTGGGTGTCAAAGCGGGGCTTGTGAAGCTTCTTTGCCCTTGGTCAGGTAACATCTTTCCTTGTGTGTACACCCTCCTTATTTCTTCAAGAGTTAGTTTTGGGAAGAGGACTATTATCATTCTTGCTTTAACACTAAACTATAAACTAAATTCCTCCCATAGTTAGCTCAGCCTACATGCAGAGACAAGCAAAAGCAGTTAACCTAAAATGTATCACTGTGGAGAGCTTAGAAGCAAAATAGAGCTTGTCAAGCTAGGCATGCTTTTCACTGCTCCATTATCAGTATAAAGTGTTCCTCTTTGCCTTTTAAATCTGGTTTGCTTGGATTTTGCTTTGCCTAATGAGTTCCTCTGCTTTTAAAAATTTGTTTATGTTTGTTTGGTATTTTTTAAACAAACCTCTTTACTTTCAAGCTTTGTGTCATTTACTGCGTGTATATCTCCATAAACAGCTTATAGCAGGATTTAAATTTTTATCCATGCTAAAAGAACTTGTTTGTTAACCTCTCTTTCATCATTCTTGATGTATTTAGTGTTATTTTTGCCATCTCTTTATGTTTTCATTCTGAGATCTTATGTTTCTTCCTTTTGTCTACTTCTTGACTTTGCTAAATGCTCAAATTCTTTTTCAGTTTTAGTTTTTGTCTCTTCTGTGGTTTTTAAGGTATACATCCTAATTCTTTTTATTTTACTACTGGTTGCCCTGCGTTTTTTTACAAGCACAAGTTGAGGAACAGGTTGGGGGGGTGATGATTTCTATTTTGGGAGGAGTTAAAGATGGTGTCACCTTATCGACAGGGAGATGCCTTGTTTCTGTCACCTCTAGGTCTTTACCCCACTCTGTTCCCTCTTCTGGGAACTTGGACACATCTGAATCAATACCTAAACATCATTCAGCCTCAACGTAAATATTCCTTCCTCTGGAAGCCTTTCCCATGCCAGCACGTAGGCAAAGTGCCCACCACATGCTCCCAGGGGTGCTCTGTTTCTCCGCCTGTCATTGCAGTGCTTACCCTTCTTTGTAACCGACCTTTCCTTGTCTGTCCCCATTGGAGGCTGATGCTACATCTTGTTCCCTGGTCTACCCCAAAATCTTGCTAGGTCTGATGTGACACCCAGGAATCTGCATTTTAAATCTGTCCTCTGTAATACTGACAGGAAACACTTTCTAGGGCTGGAGCCATTAGCAATATGAATTTAGTAGAGAGAGCTGGGGTTTAACCCTTAGGCGATGTTTCCATATCTCAGGGGGAGAACAGTTGCACTGAAGGGATTTTATCCAGGCTCCTACCAAGTTGATCATTTCCTGAGGAGTCTCGCCCATGTTTCTGGTCCATTTATAAACAATTGCTGGAGGTCAATTAGGAAACAGCTCCCAGGGCTCTCTGAGCCTTGGGCAACACGAAGAAGGTGAGGGAGAAGGTCAGCTCATGAGTTCCTGTGGCTGCTCAGTGCTGTGGCCCATGTTCAGTGAATATATCTGATATGGTTTAGACACGTGTCTCCTCCAAATATCATGTTGAAATGTGATCCCCAATGTTGTAGGTGGAGCCTGGTAGGAGGTGTTTGGGTCATGGAGGTGGGCATTCTCCCTCATGAATGGCTTGGCATCCTCCACATTGTAAAGTGTACACAAAGATCTTGTTTAAAAAGCCTAGCACTTCTTGCCCTCTCTCTTGTTACCACTCTCACCATATGATACACTAGCCCCTCACTAGCCTTTCACCATGATTATAAGCTCCCTGAGGTCTCCCCAGGAGCAGATGCTGGCATCATGCTTCTCGTATTGCCTGCAGAACTGTGAGCCAAAATAAACCTCTTTTCTTTATAAATCACCCAACCTCGGCTATTCCTTTATAGCAATGCAAATGGACTAACATAGCATCTAAGCTTCCAAAAGGCACATCAGGGGACAGACATCATGTTGCTTTTTATTTCAGAGTCAGTAATCTCCAATATGGATGCAGTGTATATACATGCCTTAGTCTTCATAACCTTAGTCATCACTTGCACTGACAGATAGGTCAGGACTGCTGGGGGCCAACTGTGGGGGAATCTGGAACCTGCTTCCTCAATGTGTGCATTGTTTATATTTGTCTGAGAAAGCATCACTTCCAGTTACAAGTAACTACAGTGAAAAGGATAATGTGCAGCAAGGATAATTGAAATCTGCATTGCCTATGGCTTATTTCTCACATTATTTCTTACTCCTAAAGATTTAGTGCCATCAGGACTGTGTTTAGGCAGGTGGGATGCAGAAGAAGTTGGAGATTCAGGAGGAGCTGGGGCAGTGAACAAGAGGAGTGGTGAGAGGGACACTGGGACCTGCTGTGTCCATCTGGTCTCTCATCAAGACAGGTCACCTGCATTGATATGTCACAGAAGTCCATGTTACACCAAAAGACTTTACTTCTTTGCCTGGTTTGAAAGCCTGTCATTATGAATATATTCTCTTTTTAAAATGTGATGAAAATAGTTAATTGATTCCCAGTGCTTGAAATTGTGGTATTTACATTCAAGACTATTGCCTGTTTTTTTTTTTTTTTTTTTTTTTTTTTTTGAGACAGTCTCACTCTGTTGCCCAGGCTAGAGTATAGTGGTGTGATCTTGGCTCACTGAAACCTCCGCCTCCCGTTCAAGCAATTCTGCTGCCTCAGCCTCTCAAGTAGCTGGGATTACAGGCACACGCCGCCATGCCCAGCTAATTTTTTTGTTGTTGTTTTTGCATTTTTAGTAGAGATGGGGTTTCACCATGCTGGCCAGGCTGGTCTTGAGCTCCTGACCTCGTGATATGCTCATCTCGGCCTCCCAGAGTGTTGGGATTACAGGCGTGAGTCACTGTGCCCAGCCCCACCTGTTTTTAATATTGGATTTGGAGTTTGTTGGGTATAATTAAATACCAGTGTGGTGCAGGACTTTTGTGTTTGCTTTTACTTCAAAACCCTAGAATCAGATTATTTCATCCCTTTTAGGGAAACTTACTTGTCATAGGGAATACATGTTTGAGACACTCCCTCTTCACCTTGTTGGTGAGAGGGGATTTTTGTCCCAGGGTTATGAGGATGGTGGAACACATGACACCCCACACCCCACAGTTGAGACACACAGCAGGTAATTAGTCAGGTAGACTCAGCCTGGGAGAGGAGGGCACACACATCACACAGTCACACAGGGGCCACACTCAGGAGCAGAGGGAATAAGGGGCTGGAGGAGGCAGGCTTTGTGGTATCAAAAGGGTAGAGTGACATCCAGTTCCCACGGGAGGATGAGATTGGCTTGTTCGCATCATTCTGTGGGCTGGTGGAGAACCAAAACCTGCTACTAAAGGATCAGTAGGAACTATGCCTGTTTCCTTTGTTAAGGAGGTTTGTTTAGCTAGAATACCTTATTCATGGGAACAGAGTAGGGAGAAGAACTTGCTATTAGGCCATTCAAGGCCCTCTCAATTTTACCAGATGTCAAGGCAGCACACAATATGGAGCCTGAATTTCAGGCCTTAACACAGCGATATGCCATCATTATGCAACTTTGGGAAATACCATTCCTATCTTATTCTACAGAATAACACCCAGGTACTCCTGGGATCCTGATTACAGGATATAAAGTCTAGTTAATTATTGCATTCATAGATGGGATTAATCTGCTAATCTTTTGTCTTTTTAATGTTACTGTATTGCTTAAGCATTGATTCCAGAGGAAGAAGGACCAGACACTCTCTGTTGTTTTAACTTACTTGGAAATTCATTAGAGTCAGTGCTACTCTGACTCTAACATGGTCAATGTGGTTTCCAGACCAGCAACATCAGCATTACCTGGGAGCCCATTAGAAATCCACATTCTTGGGCTCCCTGCTAGAAATACCACATCTGAGTCTTAAGAAAAGTTCCAGGAATTTGTTTTAACAAGACCTCCCAGCGATTCTCTTACTAAAGTTTGAGAAGAACCACTTTGGCAGGACTCATGACAGTTACTCTCAATCTAAGTTATGCAGCAGGGACAGCACAGTAAGGAGACAAAACATAAATAAAGGCCAAAGAGGCCAGGCATGGCGGCTTATGCCTGTAACCCCAGCATTCTGGGAGCCCAAGGTGGGTGGATTACTTGAAGTCAGGCGTTCAAAACCAGTCTGGCTAACATGAGGAAACCCCATCTCTACTAAAAATACAAAAATTAGCCAGGCATAGTGGTGTGTGCCTGTAGTCCCAGCTACTCAGGAGGCTGAGGCAAGAGAATCACTTGAACCCCGGGGAAAGAGGTTGCGGTGAGCCGAGAATGTGCCATGGCACTTAAGCCTGGGTGACAGAGTGAGATTCTGTTTCAAGAACGAAGGAAGACGGGAAGGGAAGGGAGGAAGAAATAAAGAGAAAGAAGGAGGGAGGGAGGGAGGAAGGAAGGAAGAAGAAAGAGAGAGAGGAAGAAAGGAGAAGAAAGAAGAAAGAGAGAGAAAGAAAGAAAAGAAGGAAGGAAAGAAGGAAGGAAGGAAGGGAGGGAGGGAGGGACGGAGGGAGGGAGGAAGGAAGGAAGGAAGGGAGGGAGGGAGGGATGGAGGGAGGGAGGAAGGAAGGAAGGAAGGTCAAAGAGTTCTGCGCTTCCCTGACTTCATTCTCTAGTAGATCCTAAGCCCGTTTCTTTAAATAAAGCCCTTCATCTGTCCTAGAAATGATAAAGATGAAAGAAAACTCTGTTGGCAGTATGATCGATATTGCAGAGCAGTGGGAAAAGCAGTGAAGCTAATTTTGAGGAAAAATGCTTTTCATAAAAGAAGTAAAAACATGCAAGCCAAACTGATGACACTAGACCAGGTGGAGGGAGATAAAGTCAGTACAATAAAAGAAAGGCAGGTTTGACCTACGGTGATGAATGAAACCTGCTGATCAGGTAAAGTTGAGGATATTAGACCTCGTGCAGTGACAGCGAATGACTGTCACCACAATAGTCCTAGTGGTATCTCAAACAGGAGAAATTATGGGAGAATACTCATAGAAGTTTAGAACCTGGGCTGGACAGTTTTAAAGAAGGTCTGCAAGATGAGGAACTGGTTGGGACTGGGCATAGCTTAGGGCTTAACAGCTTATTGGACTGGTAGGCATAGCATGGTCACCTGAAGTGAACCTAATGAGCAAGTTTTAAGCCTCAATCAAAATGCAAACAAAATTAAGGAACTCAGACGGGTGTGGTGGCTCATGCCTGTAACCCCAGCACTTTGGTAGGCTGAGGCGGGAGGATTGCTTGAGCTCAGGAGTTCCAGACCAGCCTGAATAACATGGCAAAACCCCATTTCTACAAAAAATACAAAAATTACCCAGACATGGTGGTACATGCCTGAATTCCCAGTTACTCTGGGGCTGAGGTAGGAGGATCGCTTGAGCCCAGGAGGTCAAGACTGCAGTAAGTCATAATTGCACCACTGCACTCCAGCCTGGATGTCAGAAGGAGACTCTGTCTCAATAAATAAATAAATAAATAAATAAATAAAAAATTTAAGGAACTCATTTACAATATGCTTCCTAATATTTTAGATTACCTAGTTTGGTTTAAAAAATAGACCTCTAATGGTTCAAACATTTCTAAAATCTGACTTATGATGAGAATCAAAGAGCAAAAGCACAACTACGATGATGAAATATTTTTCAATTCATCATCATCTCATCCTCTAAATTATGTAGTTTATTTACCCTGAGCATATGTATGATACAGTTGACCCTTCCTAGCAGCAGGCTCCACATCCATGCACTCAACCAGCAGCAGATCAGAAATATTCAGAAATAATAATAATAAATAACAATGCAACAATAAAAACATAAGTTTAAAACAATACAGTGCAATAACTATTTGCATTGTATCGCATATGAGAGTAATCTGCAGATGATTTAAGTATATATGGGAGGATACACATAGATTATACTCAAATGTTAGGGCATTTTATATAAATGACTTAAGCGTCTGTAGATTTTGGTATCTGCAGGGGATCCTGGAACCAATCATCTGTGGATACTAAGAGACAACTGTATATATAAACTTTGTCAACTCCATCTTATTTTTGATGGATAGAATATCACCACTTATTTTGAAATGATTATGCATTACTTTAATCACAACCAATTCAAGAATATTTCTGTCCATTGGTGCCTTAATTTAGAACAATATTTTTAATAATGCTTTTCATCACCAAAATTTGTACTTGTAGTATTATCTCAAAAACAAACAACTTTTCCATCAATGTTTAACTTTAAAATTGACTTGAACAGGGGAAGTAGCGGGAGCCGGTGCAGACGCGAACGACTCTGTCTGACAGCTTTGGGGAGAGCCGCGGATCTCCCAACGCGGAGGTTGAGATCTGAGAACGGACAGACTGCCTGCTCAGGTGTGTCCCTGACCCCTGAGTAGCCTAGCTGGGAGAAATCCCCCACTAGGGGCAGTCTGACACCCCACACCTCACAGGGTGGAGTACACCCCTGAGAGGACACTTCCAAAGGAAGAATCAGACAGGTACACTCGCTGTTCAGCAATATTCTATCTTCGGCAACCTCTGCTGCTGATACCCAGGCAAACAGGGTCTGGAGTGGACCTCAAGCAATCTCCAACAGACCAACAGAGAGTCCTTCTGACTGTCAGAAGGAAAACTATCAAACAGGAAGGACACCTATACCAAAACCCCATCAGTTCGTCACCACCATCAAAGACCAGAGACAGATAAAACCACAAAGATGGGGAAGAAGCAGGGCAGAAAAGCTGGAAATTCAAAAAATAAGAGCGCATCTCCCCCTGCAAAGGAGCGTAGCCCATCACCAGCAACGGATCAAAGCTGGTCAGAGAATGACTTGGACGAGAGGAGAGAAGAAGGCTTCAGTCCATCAAACTTATCAGAGCTAAAGGAGGAATTACGTACCCAGCGCAAAGAAACTAAAAATCTTGAAAAAAGAGTGGAAGAATTGACAGCTAGACTAATTAATGCAGAGAAGATCATAAACGAAATGACAGAGATGAAAACCATGACACGAGAAATACGTGACAAATGCACAAGCTTCAGTAACCGACTCGATCAACTGGAAGAAAGAGTATCAGCGATTGAAGATCAAATGAATGAAATGAAGCGAGAAGAGAAACCAAAAGAAAAAAGAAGAAAAAGAAATGAGCAAAGCCTGCAAGAAGTATGGGATTACGTAAAAAGACCAAATCTACGTCTGATTGGGGTGCCTGAAAGTGAGGGGGAAAATGGAACCAAGTTGGAAAACACTCTTCAGGATATCATCCAGGAGAACTTCCCCAACCTAGTAGGGCAGGCCAACATTCAAATTCAGGAAATACAGAGAACGCCACAAAGATACTCCTCCAGAAGAGCAACTCCAAGACACATCATTGCCAGATTCACCAAAGTTGAAATGAAGGAAAAAATCTTAAGGGCAGCCAGAGAGAAAGGTCGGGTCACCCACAAAGGGAAGCCCATCAGACTAACAGCAGATCTCTCGGCAGAAACTCTACAAGCCAGAAGAGAGTGGGGGCCAATATTCAACGTTCTTAAAGAAAAGAATTTTAAACCCAGAATTTCATATCCAGCCAAACTAAGTTTCATAAGTGAAGGAGAAATAAAATCCTTTACAGATAAGCAAATGCTTAGAGATTTTGTCACCACCAGGCCTGCCTTACAAGAGACCCTGAAGGAAGCCCTAAACATGGAAAGGAACAACCGGTACCAGCCATCGCAAAAACTTGGCAAAATGTAAAGACCATCGAGGCTAGGAAGAAACTGCATCAACTAACGAGCAAAATAACCAGTTAATATCATAATGGCAGGATCAAGTTCACACATAACAATATTAACCTTAAATGTTAATGGACTAAATGCTCCAATTAAAAGACACAGACTGGCAAACTGGATAAAGAGTCAAGACCCATCAGTCTGCTGTATTCAGGAGACCCATCTCACATGCAGAGACATACATAGGCTCAAAATAAAGGGATGGAGGAAGATCTACCAAGCAAATGGAGAACAAAAAAAAGCAGGGGTTGCAATCCTAGTCTCTGATAAAACAGACTTTAAACCATCAAAGATCAAAAGAGACAAAGAAGGCCATTACATAATGGTAAAGGGATCAATTCAACAGGAAGAGCTAACTCTCCTAAATATATATGCACCCAATACAGGAGCACCCAGATTCATAAAGCAAGTCCTTAGAGACTTACAAAGAGACTTAGACTCCCATACAATAATAATGGGGGACTTCAACACTCCGCTGTCAACATTAGACAGATCAACGAGACAGAAAGTTAACAAGGATATCCAGGAATTGAACTCATCTCTGCACCAAGCGGACCTAATAGACATCTATAGAACTCTCCACCCCAAATCAACAGAATATACATTCTTCTCAGCACCACATCGCACTTATTCCAAAATTGACCACATAATTGGAAGTAAAGTACTCCTCAGCAAATGTAAAAGAACAGAAATTATAACAAACTGTCTCTCAGACCACAGTGCAATCAAACTAGAACTCAGGACTAAGAAACTCAATCAAAACCGCTCAACTACATGGAAACTGAACAACCTGCTCCTGAATGACTACTGGGTACATAACGAAATGAAAGCGGAAATAAAGATGTTCTTTGAAACCAATGAGAACAAAGATACAACATACCAGAATCTCTGGGACACATTTAAAGCAGTGTGTAGAGGGAAATTTATAGCACTAAATGCCCACAAGAGAAAGCAGGAAAGATCTAAAATTGACACTCTAACATCACAATTAAAAGAACTAGAGAGGCAAGAGCAATCACATTCAAAAGCTAGCAGAAGGCAAGAAATAACTAAGATCAGAGCAGAACTGAAGGAGATAGAGACACAAAAAAACCCTCCAAAAAATCAATGAATCCAGGAGTTGGTTTTTTGAAAAGATCAACAAAATTGACAGACCGCTAGCAAGGCTAATAAAGAAAAAAAGAGAGAGGAATCAAATAGATGCAATAAAAAATGATAAAGGGGATATCACCACTGACCCCACAGAAATACAAACTACCATCAGAGAATACTATAAACGCCTCTACGCAAATCAACTAGAAAATCTAGAAGAAATGGATAATTTCCTGGACACTTACACTCTCCCAAGGCTAAACCAGGAAGAAGTTGAATCCCTGAATAGACCAATAGCAGGCTCTGAAATTGAGGCAACAATTAATAGCCTACCCACCAAAAAAAGTCCAGGACCAGATGGATTCACAGCTGAATTCTACCAGAGGTACAAGGAGGAGCTGGTACCATTCCTTCTGAAACTATTCCAATCAATAGAAAAAGAGGGAATCCTCCCTAACTCATTTTATGAGGCCAACATCATCCTGATACCAAAGCCTGGCAGAGACACAACAAAAAAAGAGAATTTTAGACCAATATCCCTGATGAACATTGATGCAAAAATCCTCAATAAAATACTGGCAAACCGGATTCAGCAGCACATCAAAAAGCTTATCCACCATGATCAAGTGGGCTTCATCCCTGGGATGCAAGGCTGGTTCAACATTCGCAAATCAATAAACGTAATCCAGCATATAAACAGAACCAAAGACAAGAACCACATGATTGTCTCAATAGATGCAGAAAAGGCTTTTGACAAAATTCAACAGCCCTTCATGCTAAAAACGCTCAATAAATTCGGTATTGATGGAACGTACCTCAAAATAATAAGAGCTATTTATGACAAACCCACAGCTAATATCATACTGAATGGGCAAAAACTGGAAAAATTCCCTTTGAAAACTGGCACAAGACAGGGATGCCCTCTCTCACCACTCCTATTCAACATAGTGTTGGAAGTTCTGGCTAGGGCAATCAGGCAAGAGAAAGAAATCAAGGGTATCCAGTTAGGAAAAGAAGAAGTCAAATTGTCCCTGTTTGCAGATGACATGATTGTATATTTAGAAAACCCCATCGTCTCAGCCCAAAATCTCCTTAAGCTGATAAGCAACTTCAGCAAAGTCTCAGGATACAAAATTAATGTGCAAAAATCACAAGCATTCTTATACACCAGCAACAGACAAGCAGAGAGCCAAATCAGGAATGAACTTCCATTCACAATTGCTTCAAAGAGAATAAAATACCTAGGAATCCAGCTTACAAGGGATGTAAAGGACCTCTTCAAGGAGAACTACAAACCACTGCTCAGTGAAATAAAAGAGGACACAAACAAATGGAAGAACATACCATGCTCATGGATAGGAAGAATCAATATCGTGAAAATGGCCATACTCCCCAAGGTTATTTATAGATTCAATGCCATCCCCATCAAGCTACCAATGACTTTCTTCACAGAATTGGAAAAAACTGCTTTAAAGTTCATATGGAACCAAAAAAGAGCCCGCATTGCCAAGACAATCCTAAGTCAAAAGGACAAAGCTGGAGGCGTCACGCTACCTGACTTCAAACTATACTACAAGGCTACAGTAACCAAAACAGCATGGTACTGGTACCAAAACAGAGATATAGACCAATGGAACAGAACAGAGTCCTCAGAAATAATACCGCACATCTACAGCCATCTGATCTTTGACAAACCTGAGAGAAACAAGAAATGGGGAAAGGATTCCCTATTTAATAAATGGTGCTGGGAAAATTGGCTAGCCATAAGTAGAAAGCTGAAACTGGATCCTTTCCTTACCCCTTATACGAAGATTAATTCAAGATGGATTAGAGACTTAAATGTTAGACCTAATACCATAAAAACCCTAGAAGAAAATCTAGGTAGTACCATTCAGGACATAGGCATGGGCAAGGACTTCATGTCTAAAACACCAAAAGCAACGGCAGCAAAAGCCATAATTGACAAATGGGATCTAATTAAACTAAAGAGCTTTTGCACAGCAAAAGAAACTACCATCAGAGTGAACAGGCAACCTACAGAATGGGAGAAAATTTTTGCAACCTACTCATCTGACAAAGGGCTAATATCCAGAATCTACAAAGAACTCAAACAAATATACGAGAAAAAAACAAACAACCCCATCAAAAAGTGGGGAAAGGATATGAACAGACATTTCTCAAAAGAAGATATTCATACAGCCAACAGACACATGAAAAAATGCTCATCATCACTGGCCATCAGAGAAATGCAAATCAAAACCACAATGAGATACCATCTCACACCAGTTAGAATGGCAATCATTAAGAAGTCAGGAAACAACAGGTGTTGGAGAGGATGTGGAGAAATAGGAACACTTTTACACTGTTGGTGGGATTGTAAACTAGTTCAACCATTATGGAAAAGAGTATGGCAATTCCTCAAGGATCTAGAACTAGATGTACCATATGACCCAGCCATCCCACTACTGGGTATATACCCAAAGGATTATAAATTAGTCTACTACAAAGACACATGTACACGTATGTTTATTGCGGCACTATTCACAATAGCAAAGACTTGGAATCAACCCAAATGTCCATCTGTGACAGACTGGATTAAGAAAATGTGGCACATATACACCATGGAATACTATGCAGCCATAAAAAAGGATGAGTTTGCGTCCTTTGTAGGGACATGGATGCAGCTGGAAACCATCATTCTTAGCAAACTATCACAAGAAGAGAAAACCAAACACCGCATGTTCTCACTCATAGGTGGGAACTGAACAATGAGATCACTTGGACTCGGGAAGGGGAACATCACACACTGGGGTCTATCATGGGGAGGGGGGAGGGGGGAGGAGGGAGGGATTGCATTGGGGAGTTATACATGATATAAATGATGAATTGATGGGTGCTGACGAGTTGATGGGTGCAGCACACCAACATGGCATAAGTATACATATGTAACAAACCTGCACGTTATGCACATGTACCCTAGAACTTAAAGTATAATAAAAAAAAAAAAAAAAAAAGAGATGCTGCTTGTCCACAAAAAAAAAAAAAAAAAAAAAAATAAAATAAAATAAAATTGACTTTACAATGCATTTACAACAATTTAAAAGGATTCACTTTTGATAGGATGCATTTCAAAAAGCTTTGTTACAATTTCATAAGTTAGGTGGAAAATTGAACCACTTAAGGACTCATCCCAACTCATTTTCTATTTGAAGCATCTCATGCTTGCAAAGGTCTTCTTCTATTAATGGTATTAACACATTAACAGGTTTTGCTTTACTTTTTTATAGGCCCAAGAAAAGTTGGAATAAAAGTAAGAAAAATTATTTCAGAAGTGTCTAAATAATCTAAATGTGATGATTTTGTTTGATCTGAATGACAAATCATGCTTCAGAGTGATATGTAAATACACTGTGTGCAGAGTGGCACATGGTAATAACTTGTCTTCAGGTACAGTCTTCTTAAAATAGAATCTTCAATTGATCCTAAAGGTTCAAGTTTGTTGCATCTGGAAAAATATGTAGATTTAATTATTTGCAGGTGTGTCCCACATACTAGAAGCCATGAGTGAAGGTGAAGATACAAAGTGAAAAATCTATTAAGTCCACCCAGCCTATGTTGCTGTAACTGTTAATCAGTTAAACTGTTAATGTTTACCAGAAAACAAAGTCTAGGCAAACACAAAAATAGACAAGACCTGAGGACGACAGAGACAAACTGAAATTATTCTAGGAAAACCAGATTATATGGTTGCCCTACCTCCACCTCCACCTACATCCATCTCTCTCCAAAAAGGTCTCCTTTTCCCTACAGATCTGAATAAGATGGCCCATCCTCTCGCCTTACAAAAGCCCAATGCCCTTTCCAAAATGTTTGTGGATACCACGGCCTTGCATTCTCATGGTCACCTCTAGCCCTAAATTTCTGATTCTTCTGAATTGTTTTTCACACCTTTAAAAAAATTTATACTTTAGTATCAAGTGAAATTCAACTCCTTTCCTAATTTCTAAACAACAACAACTTGTGTAGCTGATGAGTGACAAATTTGGTTATTGAAAAGGGAAGGAGGCCGGGCGCGGTGGCTCAAGCCTGTAATCCCAGCGCTTTGGGAGGCCGAGACGGGCGGATCACGAGGTCAGAAGATCGAGACCATCCTGGCTAACATGGTGAAACCCCGTCTCTACTAAAAAATACAAAAAACTAGCCGGGTGAGGTGGCGGGTGCCTGTAGTCCCAGCTACTCGGGAGGCTGAGGCAGGAGAATGGCGTAAAACCCGGGAGGCGGAGCTTGCAGTGAGCTGAGATCCGGCCACTGCACTCCAGCCCGGGCGACAGAGCGAGACTCCGTCTCAAAAAAAAAAAAAAAAAAAAAAAAAAAAAAAAGAAAAGGGAAGGATCAACTTGTGTTCCAAGCAACTTATAACTGAATATTTATATCCTTGTTTCCCACATTCCCTGAGCCCCTCTTTCATGCTGCTTGCTCATTCTTTCCCTTCTGCCTCCTCCTTCGGAGCTCCCACCCCATTCATCCCATTTTCTTCTGTAGAGTGATTTATCACTCTCTAGGCTTGTACTCAAAACTCAACCCCAGGCCTCCCTTTGAGTTGAGAAATGCCTTGAAATTAACACTGACAGGGGTGTTTCAAATGAAAAACTAGACAAAGGCTGTTGACTGATTTCTTTCCTAATTTCTGCAAGGTAAGTAGGGATTTGTGTGTGTGTGTGTGTGTGTGTGTGTGTGTGTGTGTAGAGAGTGAGCAAAAGAGAAATAAAGATGCAAGTTTATAAATGTGTAGAACTATATACGTGTGTGTGTATATATATATATGTATGTATGTATTTATATTACTCTTCCAAAACATTTCCCTAGCCTGTAGGTTTAGATGAAGTCACGTTAATATTAACACTTACATTTCATGGGCTCATAATACCTCTTTGCAGGACCTCAGCCTCAAAGTTACTCTAATTTTATCTGGGTTCCCTGAGATTTCATCACACAGAAAAATCTGCCCTTTTTAGGGTACTGCTCTGATTCTGCCAGGGACCGTCATCCCCTGTGAGCATCCACTGATGACCATGTTTTCTGGGCATCTAATTCCTTCTGGTGCTTTGTCAGTTCCTGAGATCACTAAATAGTGGAGATGGGCCCAGCACAGTGATGTGTCTAACTTAGAGGTAGGGCAAAAGCTGTTCTCCCAAACCCTGTGTTTCAGCTCCTCACCTGGACATCTAAGCTGCGTATCTCATGGCTCACTGATTTTATGACCCTGTTTATAGGCATCTGGCTAACAAATTCCTCTAGACAGCTTCTCTCAACACCCCCACTTCTATGTAGATCAGTTGCTATAGACACATGTGAGCCCCCGACCCCATGCACAGATAGGTACAAAATCTCAATTTAGGTTCATATGGAAACGAGACCCCGTGCATAGTTTGCTTTTTTATTCTTTTTCTAGAGTTTCAGATGCCATCAAATGTAAGATTTACTACTGGTGAAGCAGGAGGGCAGGGTAGAGAGAAAAAAAAACACCACATTAAGCTCATATTTTTATTGTAAGATGTACTTTCATTTCAGAAACTTCCAAGTTAAAAAAAAATTGACCTTAAAATTGAAGGAAGAAGTATAATTTAGTGGAATTTAAAAACAAATTATTTTAGTATTTTCCTTTTGAATTTGTGAATCTTTTATTCAAAAAACGTCGTATGTTTTTCCATAAACTTATACATTCAATGTGTATACAGGAATCATAGAATTTTAGAGCTAATGTAAATCTCCTTATTAAAAAGTTTGGACTGAGAGAAGCTGATGATATCTTGAAGGAACAGAACCTAGTATGATTGAATAGGTGGTGATCAGTTTTCCTGCCTCTCCATCCATACCATTTTGTCCAAAGAGGGAAAATATGCATTTAAAGTGTTCACCTTGAGGCCAGTGTGGACAACATAGCGAGATCCCCATTTCTACACAAAATTAAAAATATTATCTAGGTGTAGTGGTGCACACTTGTAGTCCCAGTTTTGTTGGGAGGCTGAGGTGGGAAGTGAGCTATGATCACACCATTGCACTCCAGCCTGGGTGACAGAGCTAGAGCCCATCTCTAAAAATAAATAAATAACATGTTTATCTTATTATGAAATTTTTTAATAATCAGTTTTACAGTCATTCTGTTTACTGAGAGAAGTGAAACATACACTTATTAATCCTTTGGAAGTTGAACCATCTACAGTTTGACAAGAATAGTTGGGAAATATTTTTGTTTTACTAATTTAGTAGAATAGCTGTAACCAAAAGCAATAGTTTACACATATTGAGTATGTCTTATAAACAATGTTGAATTGTTTTTATTAAAAATAACACATAACCTTTTGGGTATATTTTACATAATGAAATAAATGTAACGTTACATAAAAATCAAAGGCTATTTCTGCCAGATTTACACATGAAATTAAAAATATTGGGTCATCTAATTATCCTGGATTTTAGCTTTCCCCTTCACTTTCCTGACAGATATTAAATAAACATGGTCTAAAGGAATTCACTGTAAAATTATTAGTATGAATAGAAGAACTCTGTTATGTTGAAGGATATAACAATAAATAAAGACTAATGAGTGTTTTCTTTCTTGGTAATAAGCAATAGGAAAAATGGCAGGAAAAAGGCCTGATTAATAATACCAACAGAAAAATAACTAGAATGAATGTTATACAAATAGGAATTTCATTTGATTGCAAGAAGCAGACACCTGTAGTAACAGTAACTTAAATTAAGGAAATGTTGTGACATAAAAAAGAGACAGGCAGTGAAGGACTAACGTGGTTGTGACAACACTGAGAATAATTTTCCCTTTCTTTTCCACTGTCTTAGATGTAGGCTTCATTTCCGCAGATGCCTCGTGATCAGGGATAGCTGTTCAAGTTCTCCCTATCACATCACATGTCCTCCATCAGTTTTCAACTGCAGAGAACTGAATCTGCTCCAGCTACTTGACACACAAATGGCTCTATTCTTATACTAAAGAGCTTCTAGAATCCTAGACAAGGCAGAAACACAAACTCTGTGTTAATATTTTGGGACTAATACCCAAAGTCACCTGAAAGAGCGGGGCCACCAAGGTAGCTACTGTCCCTTCTTGTCCCTTCTTATGACCAAGAAGCTCCTTTTCTGATTGGAATGCTGTCACTCCACTTGCTGGGTCCAGAACCTTAGAGCTCCTGCACAGTGAGGGAGCTGCAATCCCAGGAAGCCACACAATCCCAAAACTGTAATGATTGGGAATCTCATACCACAGATGCTGTCTTCAGAACCAAGCTGTTTCTGCTTCGGTCTGCACCCATGACTTCAGTGACCAGAAATGAAGACCTCAGCAAATTCTTCTTCCCAGCATAACTGAATGCCTGCCCAGTGGGGCTTGCCAGAAGGAACAACAGAAGCAATACCTCTCCATTTTACTTTACATCTACCTTCCAAATCATCACTTGTGTACCTGTGGGGTCGAGCATTCACCACATATAAAAGCATAGCTGCAATGAAATCTGGGGAAAGTCATTTTTAGCTTTTCAGTCTTTGAAACATAAGAAGACACTCTAGAAGGGAGTTGCAATAGACAGTAAGTGTTAATTCACAATTCCGCCAAAATATTCCAGGAAGAGGGAAGGAGAAAGAAAGGGGAAGGATAAAAGGACATCCTTTTTCACTAGCTCAGTGATCTTTAAGAAACTTTCCATGAAGCCCCACTAGATGATTTTCATTTGCCTCTCATTACCTACTCTTAACTGCAGGGGAGACTGGGAAATGCAGAACTTTAGCTATATGTGTTGCCTCCCAGAATAAAATAAGGTTTTGTTAGAAAGAAGTAAATAAACAAGATAATGAATATTTGGTGAGTAATTAATACAGCTGACCCTGGAACAGCACAGGTTTGAACTGCTTGGTCCACTTATAAGTGGATTTTCTTTCACCTCTGCCACTCTGAGATAGCAAGACCAATCCCTCCTCTTCCTTCTCCTCCTCAGCGTGAAGCTGGTAAGTATGAAGACCTTTAAGATGATTCACTTCCACTTATGAATGGTAAATATATTTTCTTTTCCTTATTATTTTCACAATGATGTTTTCTTTTCTCAAGTTTCTCAAGTTTGCTCTATTGTAGAAATATAGTAGACAAGATAATACATGTAACACAAAAATCTATGCTAATCAACTATTTATATTATCAGTAAGGCTTTTGGTCAACATTTGGCTATTAGTAGTTAAGTTTTTGGGGAATCAAAAGTTTTATATGAATTTCTGAATGTATGGAGAGAACAACATGGGAATTAGGTTGGTGCCTTAATTCCTATGTTGCTCAAGAGTCAACTATAGTTTCAGCTGAAGCCTGCTCTTCTTTTCTCGATGTCTGTACTCATCTTTCTTTTCTTACATAGAAAACCTCGCTCCTTTCCTATGAACATACCCCAAGGTCTCATCCAAGCAATGCACCTAACTCAATATCCAGGATTACTGGGTAAAATGTACCCCTCTCTATTCCACAAGAAAATGTGGTTTCTTGTGATCCAGTAATGTATAAAAATAGAAAAAAATATTTGCTGCCAGAACATCATAATGGAGAAACAGTAGGATAGGAATGATTGAGCTCTTCTTTTCAGAAAGTGGTAATGGGAGCATTCTTCAGTCACTGTTCCATAGCAATTATGAAATCCTGCTGGGCAGGATTATCAAGACCCCCTGGCCTGGCAGAGCAATTAGCTCATCTGGAAGCTCTATGCTCCAGGAGGTTTCTGTCTTACTAGCTTTCTACTGAGTTCTGTCTTTTATAGGATGCAATTAAAAGTCAGCAGCCAACACAGACCAGCAGCTACAATTTTTCTACATTTTCCATTGTACAACAGCTTTACACAGTCTGCCTTCCAAAGTACAACAAGTGAAAGTCTGATCATAAGTTTGCCACTGCATTACAAGGGTCAATGGCTTTCCAAATGTTAGCAGGTGGATTCTTACTGCTCACAGCACGGCTGCCTTCACCATACCAATACAACTACAAATGTTTATAATGCATCTAAGTGAAAACTATCTACTGAGCTTTATCATGAAATATAAAAGATTTAAGTAAATAGAATAAAAAGAAGTCCCTGAAAGGGAAAACTGAAATTTATAAATGCCAATTTCTCCCAAGTATAGGTTTAATACAATTCAAATTCCAGCCCTCACATTCTACCATAATTCTTTGAAACTCAACAAAGTGATTTAAAGCCTACCTGTTAGAAAGAAAGTATAAGAATGAACAAGAAAATGCATGAAAAAAGAAAAGAGGATACTTGCTACACAGAAACTTGTCCCTGAATATTGATAGCGTTATTCATAATAGCCAAAAGCTGAAAACAACTCAATTGTCCGTCAACAGGTGAAAAGACGAACAAAATGTGGCATATCCATACAACAGAATATTATTCAGCCATGGAAGAAAAGAGTGAAATATTAATACATGCTACAATTTCAATGAACCTCAAAAACATTATGCTAAGTGAGAAAAGTCAGACACAGAAAGTCACATTTTATATGACTCCTTCAGTATGATATATCCAGGATAGGCAAATCCATAGAGATGGTAAGCAGATTAGAGATTACCAGGGAGTGGGAGAAAGGGGAAATGGAGTGTGATTAATGGGTATAGGGCATTTTAAGGGATGGTAAATATTTTGAAACTAGAAAGATCTGGTAGTTGCATAATATTATGAATACACTATATACCACTGAATTGTATACATTAAGATGGCTAATTACAGGTTACGTAAATTTCACCTCAATGAAAATAAAAGAAGACAAAAGAAATGAATATGGGGCTGGGCACAGTGGCTCATGCCTGCAGTCCCAGCACTTTGGGAGGCCGAGGCGGGTGGATCACGAGGTCAAGAGATCGAGACCATCCTGGCCAACATGGTGAAATCCCGTCTGTACTAAAAATTCAAAAATTAGCTGGGTGTGGTGGCATGCTCTGGTTGTCCCAGCTACTCAGGAGGCTGAGGCAGGAGAATTGTTTGAACCTGGAGGGTGGAGGTTGCAGTGAGCTGAGATCACGCCACTGCACTCCACCTAGCGACAGAGCAAGACTCTGGAAAAAAAGAAAAAAAAAAAAGGAAATGAATATGGAGGATAAACAATATCATTTTTAGGGACATGAAGCAGAATTGGCAAACATCACTTATGTTGCTATATCATTGGCTAAAACGTTGAGATATAACTACATCTAAGTTCAAGAGAAGTTGGGAGATGCAGTTCCTAGCAGAATAGTTACAAATACAACCAAAATATATTGCCAAAGTATTGTTCTGTGGTATTGCATAAAGAAAGAAAGAAAATTATGCAAGGAGATACTATCCCATCATTTGTCTTTGTAACTTGCTAAAAGCAACAAGGAACAATGAATACACATGAACGTTTTGGCTATTTCCAGTTACTTCCTTAGATCTGTACACATCCTAGGCATATGTTCTGCCTTCCAGGTGAATGCTGGCAAGAGTTTTACTCAATATTTTTTTCATAGTAAACATTTCTGGCTTTCAGTATCTGTCTCCTCGTTTCCTGTTACCTGACTGTTGAATCAACACCAGATAGTTTATTTTGTGTCATGGCAGTGCCTCAATTCTGATATTGATCAGTGAGTATAAAGGCTAAGATATGGCATCAATGAAACTCACACATAGTGATTTAAATGGGATAATATTTTCCTCTCTCTCTTGCAGGAGAGTCTGGGGTCGGGCAGGGTTTACTCATTTGGTCATCTAGTGACCTAAGATGAAAACTCAACATGCATCTTTCACCACTGCGTCTAAGCAGCTGCTCCAGCTTTCCTAATTCCAGGGGTTGAATTCACTGACACCATGTCTGCGTGTCAGTCAGTGAGGACAGGGAAAACAGGCGTGAAGATGCATCTTTGTGTTCAAGGACCCGAGGCAAAACTGGTACGTGTACCTTCTGCTCCAAAGCATTGGCTGAGACCTAGTCACATGGTCATAATTATCAGGGACAGAAGCTGAAAAATGATAGTAGTAGCATCACCACATGACCACCAGAATAGTGAAAGGCATCAATTAATAAAGGGAAGAAAGATATAATGGATATTAAAACACAGAAACAGTCTTTAACATAGTATGAATGTAAAGTTTCTAGAAAAACAATGAAAAGGATAGAAAAAATATGCAACTTTCAACTGGTAGAGAGAAAAGGTGGAATGACAGAAAATTACCATCAGTCTTCCTGGCATCAAGAAACAAAAAGAAGAGCAACATAGAAGAGCTCGGAAAGATGAAAAGCCCCAAATAATCATAAAAATAAATCTAAATATATCAGTAATTATAATGAACATAACTACACCAAAGCTTTAGCTTTAAAACAATGATTGAGAAACAGAGTGAAAAACATCTCTTAAATGCCATTTAAAAGAGAAACAGTTAAGACATCAAAATTGAAAAGAGTTGAAGGTAAAGGGTAAACAATAATGGAGCAGGTAAGTATTAAACAAAGAGCAAGCTAATTTACCTACATTAATAGCAGCCTAACAAAACTTTAAGGCACACAGTTTTAATAGAAATAAAACTCCGACAGCTTCAAAATATCAAAGGCTTACTTAATTCACTGGGAAGATATTTAAAAGTTAAATTTGTATGAACCTAACAATTTAGCTTCAAAATATATACAAAAACAAATATTGAAGGAGCTACAAAGAGAATCGTCAAAGCTATCATTTCAGGCTACCCTCTTGGTAATTGATAGATCAAGGAAACAAAATCCAGTGATGATTTAGGTTTTGACCAACATAATTAGCATGCTTAGTTTAATGGACTTAGGAAAAATTTCATGATTCCGTAAAAAAGCCAAGTCACTGAAGAACAACAGTGTCATCACCTGCATAACATTATAGGAAGCTCAAAAACTTGCAAACCCAACATACAAAAAAGGGATTTAGAAATTCAAGTATATGTGGTAATACTATAAAGAAAATTTTAAAAAATTAAAAGTAAGAAGTTTTAATTTTAGGTTGTATCTACTTATTTTCCATCATGAAAAATGGAGTCATTTGCAAGGCTCCAAACATTAATGTTCTATTCTATAAGCGCATGTGTGAGACAGACTGGACCTTCCTGTCTTGTATAGCAGTAGGCTTTACCAAATTTTAAGAAAATAAAGCCACAAAATATTCCAAGACTAGTCTTCAGGTGGCTTGTATTTCTGTAGAATACCCAAGTGATTGGCAAATGTCAGCAAGTGGGTCATTGCTAATAGATTCTTGAACTCCTGCTCTGGGGCAGTGCCGTCTAGTCTCTATGCAAGGAAAATGAGAAAAGCCTCATCTCCAAAAGATGAAAATCTCAAGAAGAAATTTGGGTAAGATCAGCTTTTATGACATGTATGAATGCAAATTTATGAGTCTGAATGATAGTGCTCATGTGTGAAGAGTATTGTCTACACTGTGAAGGTGTCCCAACTCCACATGGCTTTGGATCTACTGGGAGCAGCAAACACCACGGCACTGGAAGTCTAAGAAAACTATGCTGTCCCAAGATGTGGTACCACTCACCAGTCTCCTGCCTAGCAATCAAATCCCTTTGCATATTCTTTTAAAAAAACAACTGAAATAACTTTTTATATTCTTTGCTAATAACCAAAGCATTGGTTAAGATCTAATCTGAAGTGTCTTTGCCACATAGAGTCTCACTCTTACAAATTCGAAAAGACATTTTTTAAAAACATCTGATAAATTCTACTACACAGAATAAATTATTTGAATTTAAAGACATCATAAAGTCAAAAGACAAATGGCCAATAGAAGAAGTACTTGCAATTTACATCAAAGGCAAAAGGTTGTTCTTTGTAATACATATAAACCTCCTAGAAATTGAGAGAAAAAGACCTACAGCCCATTAGGAACAATGGGCAAAGTATATGAATATATAATTCACAGAGAAAGAGATGCACATGGCTCCTAAACACATAAAAAGATGCTCAAGACAACTGATTGTAAGAATAATGCAGTTTGGGCACAGTGGCTCATGCCTGTAATTCCAGCACTTTGGAAGGCCGAGGCAGGTGGATCACCTGAGGTCAGGAGTTCGAGGCCAGCCTGGTCAACATGGCAAAACTTTTGTACTTTTCTACTAAAAGTACAAAAATTAGCTGGGTGTGGTGGTGCATGCCTGTAATCCCTGCTACTCAGGAGGCTGAGGCAGGAGAATTGCGTGAACGTGGAAGATGGAAGCTATAGTGAGCCAAGATTGTGCCACTGCACTCCAGCCTGGGCAACAGAGTGAGACTCCATCTAAAAAAAAAAAAAAAAAGTAAATTTTAAAAAAACCTGCCAATATTCACCTGTCAGAATGCCAAAATCCATTAAATCTGACAGCACACCCTGTTGGCGGGCTGTGGGAAAACAGGGTCTACCACATATTCCTGAAAGGAGCACAGAGCAGTATTACCCCATGGAGAAGTTTCTCATTGTTAATCACAATTAGCAAATGCATATCATCTTTGACTCAGAAATTTCACTTCTGAGGATTTTTCCTACAGATAAACCCATACACACATAGTTTAGTCCATACATATTTTTGTCATAGCAAATAATTAGAAAGAACCCACGTCTCATCAAATAAGGTTTCTGTTCAGCACTAACAAAATTTAGTGTGAGTCGCTTTATGATTTTTAGTTTTCTAGTGTCCATTTTAAAAAAGTAAGAAGACTCAGGTATAATCTATTTTAATAATATATTTTATTTAGCCCATATAGCAAAAGTCTTTTCATTTCAATTAGTCATCAATATAAAAATTGTGCATGAGATATTTTGCATTCCATTTTCATATAATCCAGTGTGTTATACTCATAGCACATCTCTATTAGCACTAGCCACATTTCCAGGATTCATAACTCCATATGACCAGGGGCAGCCCAGGCCTAGTTAATAAATACACGATTAATCTTAGGATGGGTCTCCCAGAGCGTGAAATCTGTGGGAAAAACTTAAGTGCAACTATCATCAGAAATGTAATTCCAGGGAAGCATCAGTGAGAAAAAAGTAAAGCTAGGCAAGAAAGAAGAAAGAGGAAAAGGAAGGAGCTTTATGAAGTCAGCACCACTTGGTGTTAAGGTGTCTGCAGGACACTGAATCCTGTGGGGATCTTCCAGTATCATGTACGTCAGGTCAGTTCCCAGTGGCCAGGGAAAGGAGGAACGGAGAGAAATCTATCCATAAGCTCCTGTCTCTCACTGGGCAAAAGTTTGGCAAAAACGTTGCAGAAGAGGTATAGGCCCAGGGAAGTGCCTGGAATTAAAGCCACACCTCTACACTCTTCTGCAACATTCTGGGCTTCAGCTAAGCCAGAAGCCTGGTGCAGGAAGGGTCAGGAGAGGTGTTAGGGAAGGCACCTTTAGATTGTGCCCTCATGAATTTCACTGGACGACAGTTACGACAGTTAGCAGTCACAGTAGTGAGACTAGGATTGGAAAAAGTGGACCAAGGCTGCAGAGACAAGTGAAACCAAGAGGATCAGAAGCGATTCATAAGAGATGTATGGCTCAACCGCCCCATGGAATGATCAGCAGCTGCAAAGGCAGGATGAGGAATGCTCCATCAATACTGACATAAAAACGTCTCTCTAACACATACCGTCATGTGAAAAAAGCAAGGTGCCAAAGAGTGCATACAGTATGCTACACTTTGTGGATGAAAGGCGGAGAATAAAAATCACCTTTGTATTAACTTATTTTTGCATGAAGACTTGCTGGAAGCCTGGACACAGTGGCTCACGCCTGTAATCCCAGCACTTTGGGAGGCCGAGGCGGGTGAATCATTTGAGGTCAGGAGTTTGAGACCACCCTGGCCAACATGGCGAAATCGCATCTCTACTAAAAATATAAAAAAATCAGCTGGCCGTGGTGGCACATGCCTGTAATCCCAGCTACTCGGGAGGCTGAGGCAGAAGAATCGCTTGAACCCGGGAGGCAGAGGTTACAGTGAGGTGAGATTGTGCCACTGCACTCCAGCCTGGGTGAGACAGTGAGACACTGTCTCAAAAAAAAAAAAAAAAAGAAAAGAATTGCTTGAGAAAACCCAGGCACTAACAAAACTAGTTCCCTAAATGAAAAGTGAAATAGGACTGATGGAGAAAGTGGTGGGAGGACACCTCTTAGTGGATGCCTTTTTATATAATTTTGATTTTTATCCCTCATGACTATATTTCATAATCAAATACAATATACCTTTCAGTAGAACTATGATAAAGACATCTGGGTAAGGTGGTAAGATTAGTTATTCTCAAGCACCATCTTTTGATATGTTTAGTTTCATTCATAATGTATTCACAGTTTCAAACAATTCTTATATATTTTCTCCTTTACTGAGATTTTATTTTCTTTTTCTTTTTTTTGAAACAACATCTCACTTCATCACCCAGGCTAGAGTTCAGTGGTGTGATCTCAGCTCACTACAACTTCTGTTTCCCAGGTTCAAGCAATTCTCCTGTCTCAGCCTCCTGAGCAGCTGGGATTATATGCACATGCCACCACGCCTGGCTAATTTTTGTATTTTTAGTAGAGACGGGGTTTCACCATGTTGGGCAGGCTGGTCTCCAACTCCTGATGTCAAATGATCCACCGCCGTGGCTTCCCAAAATGCTGGCATTACAGGCATAACCCACCGCACCCAGCCCTGAGATTTTATTTTCCTTCCATGTTTGGACACATCTCAGAATTGACTAGATTCAAACAGTTTAATAAAAAAGTTCAGGATCCAGGAAACAGTGAATTCTTATTCACTTCTTTGTGTTATTGTTAATTCTGCCTTGCTTTGTTTTAACTGAAAGGTAGTCAGGCTTGTTGAAGATTCTTCCACTATTATTGGATATTGACTGTTTTAGTGAAGAAGTATGAGGTCTCTACTTATGGCTAGCCAATTTTCCCAGCACCATTTATTAAATAGGGAATCCTTTCCCCATTTCTTGTTTTTGTCAGGTTGTCAAAGATCAGATGGCTGTAGATGTGTGGTATTATTTCTGAGGGCTCCATTCTGTTCTATTGGTCTGTATCTCTGTTTTGGTACCAGTACCATGCTGTTTTGGTTACTGTAGCCTTGTAGTATAGTTTGAAGTCACTTTCCTTACTCCTTATACGAAAAGTAATTCAAGATGGATTAGAGACTTAAATGTTAGACCTAAAAGCATAAAAACCCTAGAAGAAAACCTAGGTAATACCATTCAGGACATAGGCATGGCCAAGGACTTCATGTCTAAAACACCAAAAGCAACGGCAACAAAAGCCAAAATTAACAAATGGGATCTAATTAAACTAAAGAGCTTCTGCACAGCAAAAGAAACTATCATCAGAGTGAACAGGCAAGCTACAGAATGGGAGAAAATTTTTGCAATCTACTCATTTGACAAAGGGCTAATATCCAGAACCTACAAAGAACTCAAACAAATTTACAAGAAAAAAAAAACAACCCCATCAAAAAGTGGGCAAAGGATATGAACAGACACTTCTCAAAAGAAGACATTCATACAGCCAACAGATACATGAAAAAATGCTCATCATCACTGGCCATCAGAGAAATGCAAATCAAAACCACAATGAGATACCGTCTCACACCAGTTAGAATGGCAATCATTATAAAATCAGGAAACAACAGGTGCTGGAGTGGATGTGGAGAAATAGGAACAATTTTACACTGTTGGTGGGATTGTAAACTAGTTCAACCATTATGGAAAACAGTATGGCGATTCCTCAAGGATCTAGAACTAGAAATACCATTTGACCCAACCATCCCATTACTGGGTATATACCCAAAGGATTATAAATCATGCTGCTATAAAGACACATGCACACATATGTTTATTGCAGCACTATTCGCAATGGCAAAGACTTGGAATCAACCCAAATGTCCATCAGTGACAGACTGGATTAAGAAAATGTGGCACATATACACCATGGAATACTATGCAGCCATAAAAAATGATGAGTTCGTGTTATTTGTATGGACATGGATACAGCTGGAAACCATCATTCTCAGCAAACTATCGCAAGAACAGAAAACCAAACACCGCATGTTCTCACTCATAGGTGGGAATTGAACAATGAGATCACTTGGACACATGAAGGGGAACATCACACACCAGGGCCTATTGTGGGGAGTGGGGAGAGGGGAAGGATAGCATTAGGAGATATACCTAATGTAAATGATGAGTTAATGGATGCAGTCCACCAACATGGCACATGTATACATATGAAACAAACCTGCACGTTGTGCACATGTACTCTAGAACTTAAAGTATAATAATAATAAAAAAAGAGAAGGCACGTGAAGAAACAAACAAGCAAACAAACAAACAAAAAAAGAAGTATGAGGTCAACCTGAATTTTTTTCTCCTTGATGTGACAGAGTTTTTCTACCTGGTTGACTGTAAGATTTATTGTTTTATCCTTGAAGTTCAGCAACTTCAAGAAGCTACGTCTTGGCATTCTTGGCATTTATCTTTCTGTATCAATTGTTCCTGGGTAAGTGCATGCCCTTTTGATTAACAGATTCAATCATGTTTCATACTTTGTGCTTTGTGGCTGTACATATGTTCTTGTTTCATTGGTGTCAAAAATACTTATTTTATATTTTTTGTTCCCTATTGTATTCAGTGGATTTTTTTCCTCAACATTTTATTATGGAAATTTTCATGCATACAGCAAGGTTGAAAGAATTTTACAGTGAAGAATCATTTATCTACTGCCTGGACTCCATAATTAACATTTTATAATATTTGCTTTATTATATATCTGTCCATCTAGCCATCCTTCTATCCATCTTTAGTAGATCTTATTTTATTGATGCATTTCAAAGAAATGATGCCATTACATTTCTCAATAAATATTTCAGCATGCATTTCACAAATTAGAATTTAATATATATATATTTTTACATTTGCAATAAAATTAACAAACAACAAATATAAAAGTCTTAATTCCATGATTTTCACAAATGCATTGATGTAGGTAACCAGATCCCTTAGCAATATAGAAAATGCTACAATTGCCTGGGAATTTCCCTCATGTACATTTTCAGTTAATGCTTAGCTCTAGCCCTTCCCCTGACAGGCAATCACTGGTCTGCTATTTTTTTTTTTTTCACCATGGATTAGTTTTGCCTATTTTAGAACTTCATGTAAAGGGAACCACAAAGTATGTGCCTCTATTTTGTAAAGTTTCTTTCATTCGGCATGTTTTGAGATTCATCCATGACATTGTAGGTGTTGATAGTTTGCTCCTTTTTGTTGCTGTATGGTATTCTATTGCATAAATACCTGATGCATTTTTTAATTCATTCCCCTGTGGATGGACAAGTTGGGCTAATTCCAGTTTGGAGCTGTTATGAATAAAATTGCTATGAATAGTTTTGACATGTCTTTTTGTAGAATGCCTGGGTTGAATGGTGGTATATGTTTAGCTTAATAAGAAGCTGCTTCAACATTTTCCTAAAGTGTATTATTTCACACTGCTAACAACAGCAAATGAAAGTTCCAGCCTCTCCACATCTTTGCTTATATCTGATGTTGTTAGTTATTTTAATTTTAGCAGCTCTGATGAATGTGGAGTGGCATTTTTATCGTGGTTTTAATTTGCATTTTTCTGATGAGCAATGTTGACTAAGTTGTTTCAGATATTTGTTGGCCATTTGTATGCCTCCCTTTGTGAAATGCTTGTTAAAATCTTGGGGCCATTTTTAGTCAATTGTTTGACATTTTATTATCTTGGCTTATAGTCTTTTGTAAGATACATGTATTGTGGATATTTTCTCTCATTAATTTTCTTAATCAAATCTTTTGATGAGCAAGTTTAATTTTGATGAAGTCTAATTTATTAAATTTTTTCTTTTAAAATTATTGCTTTCTTTGTCCTAAGAAACTTTTGATAACCCCTGAGTCATAAAGGTATTTCCCTATATTTTCTACAAGCATTATAGTTTAGATTTACATTTAGGTTTCTGATGCATCACAAGTTAATTTTGATGTATGCATGAGATAGGAGTTGAGATTAATTTGTTTTCCATAGGGATGTCAGTTATTTCACCACCATTTAGTGAAAAGTTTTTTTATTCCCCCCGCATTGGATTGCTTTGGTGCTTTCCCCAAAAATCATATGATTGTATCAGTTGTATTAGTGCAGGTCTCTTTCTCAGTTACACTTTCTGTTTCACTGACTTATCTGTCAAACTTTATGATACTGTCTTAATTACTGTGGCTTTATAGTAAGCCTTAAAGTTAGGTAGGTTAAGTACTCCAAATTTGTTCTTCAAATAAACATTGTAACCATACTCAGTCTTGCAATCCATGAGCATAGCGTATCTCTTCATTTTTTAGTCTTTTAAAATTTCTCTCAGTAATGTTTTCTGGTTTACAGTGTAGAGGTCTTACTGATGGCTTGTTAAATTTTGCCTAAGTATTTCATGCTTTTTGACAGTATTGTAGTGAAATTTTTTTTTTTTTTATTATACTTTAAGTTCTAGGGTACATGTGCATAACGTGCAGGTTTGTTACATATGTATACTTATGCCATGTTGGTGTGCTGCACCCATCAACTCGTCAGCACCCATCAATTCATCATTTATATCTTGTATAACTCCCCAATGCAAGCCCTCCCTCCTCCCCCCTCCCCCCCCCCCCTCCACATGATAGGCCCCAGTGCGTGATGTTCCCCTTCCCGAGTCCAAGTGATCTCATTGTTCATTTCCCACCTATGAGTGAGAACATGCGGTGTTTGGTTTTCTGTTCTTGTGATAGTTTGCTAAGAATGATGGTTTCCAGCTGCATCCATGTCCCTACAAAGGACGCAAACTCATCCTTTTTTTATGGCTGCATAGTATTCCATGGTGTATATGTGCCACATTTTCTTAATCCAGTCTGTCACAGATGGACATTTGGGTTGATTCCAAGTCTTTGCTATTGTGAATAGTGCCACAATAAACATACGTGTACATGTGTCTTTGTAGTAGAATAATTTATAATCCTTTGGGTATATACCCAGTAGTGGGATGGCTGGGTCATATGGTACATCTAGTTCTAGATCCTTGAGGAATTGCCATACTGTTTTCCATAATGGTTGAACTAGTTTACAATCCCACCAACAGTGTAAAAGTGTTCCTATTTCTCCACATCCTCTCCAACACCTGTTGTTTCCTGACTTCTTAATGATTGCCATTCTAACTGGTGTGAGATGGTATCTCATTGTGGTTTTGATTTGCATTTCTCTGATGGCGAGTGATGATGAGCATTTTTTCATGTGTCTGTTGGCTGTATGAATATCTTCTTTTGAGAAATGTCTGTTCATATCCTTTCCCCACTTTTTGATGGGGTTGTTTGTTTTTTTCTCGTATATTTGTTTGAGTTCTTTGTAGATTCTGGATATTAGCCCTTTGTCAGATGAGTAGGTTGCAAAAATTTTCTCCCATTCTGTAGGTTGCCTGTTCACTCTGATGGTAGTTTCTTTTGCTGTGCAAAAGCTCTTTAGTTTAATTAGATCCCATTTGTCAATTTTTGCTTTTGCTGCCGTTGCTTTTGGTGTTTTAGACATGAAGTCCTTGCCCATGCCTATGTCCTGAATGGTACTACCTAGATTTTGCAAAATTTTTAAAATTTCATTTTCCAATTATTTGCCACTAGTATATAAATATGCCACTGGACTTGGTGATTAACTTTGTATCCTGCAACCTTGTTAAATTAACTTATTAATTCTTATGTTTTTTATTCATGTAATTAAATTTATCAATCTTTTTCTTAATGGTCCTCAAGCTTGTGTGTTGCTCATAAAGTTCTGTGTTATGCCAAGACTAGGAAAATATGTTATCGCTTAAAAATATATTTTAACATCTTACATTTAGATTTTCATTCTATCTGGTATTTAGTTAAAAGTATAGTAAAGTAAAAACCTAGTCTTATGCCAATCTAATAATTGGCATAGTTAATTGTTTCAGCACCATTTATTCAATAAGTTATCCATCTTTGAATTGGGTTTAAATAGCCATCTTTATCTTATACTAAATTACAAAGCAGATAGGGGTCTGCTTCTAAGGTTTGGAGTTTGGTCTAAAGAAGTTTTTAGCAATAATAAGATAGTTTTATTAATTATGGTAGTTTATTTTTTAAAAAATGTATTGGCTAATTCTGCACATTGACTCTTTCAGATAAACTATAGAATTAAGTTTCATGAAATACTCCATTAGGATTCTTATTGGAATTGCACTTAATATACAGATTCATTTGAGATAACTGTATGCTTTTGAATGTTAAATATTCTCTCCAAAAATATAATTTGCATGTCTCTTTTTTAGATGATGTTTTATGACTTCAGCAGAACTTTATAATTTTCTTCACATAGGTCTATAATATTTTCCTCTAGCTTTTCATAAGTATTTTATACTTGGTATCATCATGGAATCTTTTTATATTACATTTTCCAAATAATTATTGGAAAATGATTTTTTGTAATTTCTGTCTTCATTGATTTTACAATACAGCTGAATGTAATTGAATTAAAATTAATAAAACATAATAAAATTTTTGAATAGGCTCCTCAGATAATTTCATAGATGAAGGAAGAGAGTCTACCAGATACCAATAGATTTCCTTGTATTCAAACAACAGTCTTTATGAAGCAGCTTGAGATTCACCTGCATTTGTACCTGCAGTTGAATAACATCCTGATATACACTAAGACTTGTGAACTTAAAAGATTTCTTTTTCCTTAAAAGCTCAGGGATCTAAAACAACTGTGTTTTCTCTATTACCTGTGTTCTTATCAAGAGAAAACAATGAACAACAATTGTTTCATTTTGGCTTATGCACTCTCATCCTTACATTACTTTTGTGACTCTGTCTGGAAGATTATAAGTTGAGTCCACCAGTTTATCAGACCTGAAGGATATTAAGCTTCTCCCGATACACCCTTACTCCATTTTTAGGAAGTAGCAACTTCATGTGGAGGAGTGAACAACATAAGAGTTTAGAAAAATCCCAGTGAGTATGTTGATCAGATCCCTTCTTGGGCACAAAGAAACAATGCTGAATGTTAAATACTATGTCCAAATTATAGAATGATTAAATTTCTCCATTTCATATTAAGCCAAATACATTTTTTCCAGTGCTATCAAAAGGATGAATAGACAGGGAAATATTCCACCTGTGCTCCTTTAAAAAAAATGCACAACCACATTTGAATCCAGAAATACCACCCAATTTTCTAAAGCATCTCACCAGGCAGCATTTTAGCCTCATAAAACTCAATATAATAAGGCTAAATGGAATGTAGATGTCAGGGGAAAATGCTCCATCACTTCCTGCAGCCATTCAGCCATTCAGGTATTTATAAGACCTTTCCCCAAACCTTCCTAATGTGTCCTAAGCATTCATCTATTCAGTGGGAAGCTCTTGAACCCAACAGCCCAAAGTGGGTTTGAAAAAAAAAAAAAAAATTCATGAAGCTTTTCTGTGGCAGAAAAAGCAGATAATGTGGCTCACAATGATTGTGACTCATTGCTTTCCTTATCCCGGGAGTGAGGGCTGCCCTAATTCCAAATTGTATGGTCAAAGTCAGACAGAGATTTAAAATTTTTTTCTTGATTTAATATCCTGTAAAAATTCTCAGCTGGACATTTGTCTTTCTCTTTCATGTGTTATTCAGGGTTTATCAATATCATCATGAATGATGACCAATTATTTTAAACATAATTTTTGAGTTCTTCAAGACCTTTAATTTTTCAGTACAATTTTCTAACATTCCTACTCATTAATGAGTCACCAGGTTAGCTCAACCTCCTGTTAATGGACCTGCAGTCATTGTCATATGTACCATGGACTGTGGTGTTTTGCTTTCAATGTTTAACTTGGCTCCCTTGATTTGTAACTGAAACCTAAAGAAATTCACTTTGTTCTCACTTATAAGTGAGAGTTAAATGATGAAAACTCATAAACAGACACTGGTGTCTACTTGAGGGTGGAGGGTGAAAGGAGGGAGAGGAGCAGAAAAAATAACTATTGGGTACTAGGCTTAATACCTGGGTGATGAAATGCTTTGTAAAACAAACCCCCATGACCATGAGCTTACCTATATAACAAACCTTAAATGTACCTCCAAACCTAAAATAAAAGTTAGACAAATAAATAAAATAATTATGACATAAAGACATTTTTCAATTACCATTAAAAAAAACAACTCATTATTAAAAATGAAAAGGCTGGTTTTTGGCAGAATTTCAAAAGGATTTTTATGAAATACATTAATACGGATAAATAAATTCATCTTCTCAAAAAGAAGAAATGCATTCTGTATATATGTATTTCGCCCTTGCTATGTGTGAGGCAGTCACCCTGTATTCAGGAAGCCCATTCTAGTGGGGCCTGTGATCAGGTCAAAAGTGAATTATAGCACAATGAGGTAAGTGCTGCGGTGAAGGATGGTTTTCCTTGGAAATAGAATAAGTTTCAACTTACCAGTCCTGAGGGCTTACAGAGGGTTTCCTAGAGGAAGTTATCACCTGGATGAGGCCTGAAGATTAACACTGAAAACTTGGAGGGGTAGGAGTTGAGAAAAGCAGAGAGAAGGGAATGTGAACAGCCCCAGATGGAGACAAGAGCTTGCCTGGCACACATGGGGATAATCATGAAGGCCCCAGGATGGAGCAAATAGACATGAGGCCGGAGAAGTATGTATGAGCTAGATCATGGAGTGCTTAGACAACACATGTGAAGGAATTCCTACCTTGAGGATAATGGGGAGGTGCTAAAAGGTTTTATGCAGAGGAACAAATTTGGATTTCAGATCACTCTGGCTACAGCATGGAGAATGAGTAGGCTAAGGGCTAATTAGGAAGCAGTATTCCAGTACTCTCAGACAGAGAGATGGTGATTTAGTAAAAGCTATGGTTCACAGGGATGATGAGCAGTGAATACTTTGAAAAATATGAAGAGGCAAAACTGACAGAAGTTGGGGAATAGTGGCTATGGGGCAAGCTGAGAGAACTATCAAGGGTGACACCCATGTGTCTAGCTTTGTGGATACACGTTTTACTTAAGATCCCAGGGCAGATTTCTTAGAAGTAAAGCATTGTCTTCAGAGACAGACCTATATATGCTCTCAGCTCTGCCACTTGCTGGGACTGTGTGTGCACATACTTTAAGTCATTCACTCCAGGAACCGTTTTCATTGTCTTTCAATTTTTCTTGTTCTACCCCTTTGCTTTCTATTCTACCAGCTTTCTTTAGATGACAAATTATTGAACTGTATGAAAAGGTGGAGTTTTGGATTCTCCCCTGAATGAGACCTGGTTAATCATTGTGTAGGCAAGTCTGTCCCTGCCTAATGCTTGGACTGGGTTCAGGGAATGCAAAACCTCATGGTCTCTCTAGAGTATCAACTTCCCTCTTTACTGAATGGAGAGATGGGGAAGGTTTTACTACTGTTAGAGTAGCTCTGAGCCTGCTTTGAAGGAGTCTTTTCTCGTTCCTCTTATGTACAATTTGTTGTGGACATTATACAAAAACAAGATGGACTTCCACCCAAAATTTGGTTTAGATTTTAATACTGATGATACCACACATGCATTAAGAGGGGATAGAAAAGCTTATTACTTACATAATGAGCCTCTGGGGAGAGCCTGCCTCTCAAGTTGGGTTAAAAATGGCTTTGAGAAAACAGGGAAGAAACAGGCTTGGGATTTTTACTGTGGTTAGGGCATAGGGATACAGTGAGGAGTCTCACTTCAAGAAGAGGCTTGCATGCTTTTTGAAACTCCCACAGGTGCCAAAGAAGGGAGCACTCAGGCTTTCTTATCAGCTTCCCAAGATGTGGAGCAGAAGAGGAAGAGGGAGGTGTAAGGCCTAAGAGTTGTCAGTAAGCATCAACAAAGGGAGTTAGACTTATTCCATGAATTTACACCCCTGAGTTGTAATCTTTCAGTTGTCTAGCACAGTAGTTCCACTTTAGAAAAACGGCTTTCAACACCCACAAAGTAGTTCTTGTTCCAAAATCAAAGTTTTTCTCTTTTCTCTAAGATTACTTCAGTGGTTTTTGTAACTCCTTAACACCTAGTTACTATGTTCCTGGGGCTACCTAAGACTCCAGCCAAGGTTGCAAAGACAAGAACCAGCCATAGACATGCAGACAGTACCCAAAGAAAGCCCCAGAACTGACTCTGATGCCCTCTTCCTGACTGTGGATAAGAAGGAGCATATCAGTCAGAGAATAAGTGCCAGCCTATTAGTTTGGCAAAAGGTGAGCCATACAAAGAAATTACTGGAGCCTCCATATCACTTTACCATTAAGTGACTAATCTCTGATCTCTTTCCATGACGACATCCAGAGGGCAACTCCTGGACCAGGAAGGAAGACTCTGCCACAATGATGGGAAAAAGGAATATTGAGAGCAGCAAGGGCAGGTAGAGGGGCAAACAAGGCAGCATCCACAAAGTAACCAAGCGAAGCACTGTGGCCAACCCTCCTCCCGGCTGACGTGCACAGTATTCCAATCATAACAAAAATGCTTTGGGCCAAATGTAATAAATCTGCTCTTAAGTAGCAGGTAACTGAGTTTGTTGTTTTTGCTTTTAGGACTTGATATTGGGCAACAGTTTAAAAAAATTCAGATGTTTTTGAAAAGAGGCTTTGATGTGCCCCTTCCTCCTGGACTCTGCACGTACTTCAAGTGCAGGTGGGAGATGGAAGGGCGGAGGGTGGAGGGGAGCAGGGTTCAGCCCAGCCCTGGGCAGCCACTGTGGATGCTGCTCCACTTCACAAGTTACAAGCAAGGCTCTTGACCTAACTCTGACTGCAGATAATGGGTGAAGTCTGAGACAAAGTGGAACAAAGGCAGCTGGATGGCTACTTTTCAGGTGATTTCTCTTAGGACAGGAGGGATTCTTTTCAAAGAAAAAAGGTTGGAAAACTGTTACCATGGAAACTCTCCAAGTTCTGAAGTGATATTATCAGTAAAGCTCTGGAGAGCAGACGGAAGGTGGTGGGTGTAGTACTCATGAATGGATACATTCTACAAGTTGGGCTTTTTCTTTCTCTTTTAATATTAAGTCTGAATGTTAAGAAAAAAAGAAAGTGATGAAAGTAAAAAGGCAAGGAAGAAAGGAAAAGAGGGAGAGAGGAAGAGAAGGAGGGAAAGAAAACAACAGGAAACAAAATAATGTAAGATAGAAGGAGGGAGGGAGGGAGAGAGGGAAGGAAGGAAGGAAGGAAGGAAGGAAGGAAGGAAGGAAGGAAGGAAGGAAGGAAGGAAGGAAGGAAGGAAGGAAGGAAGGAAATTCAAACTAAATTTATTCCAAGAAAATATCCTTGGTAGCAAGAAAGAGTTGCCTGTGGAGCTGCCGCTGAGAGAGGGAGGTTAGATGCTGTATGATTTTGATGTTTATGCTTTATTAAGGATGATAGAAGAGTTCATTCAGTGACTGGATTTCTCCCACTTATTATCATATCTGTAACATTGATTGTTATAAGACATACTTACCTTGAAATCATCGAGTTATTATTGGTTTAACACAAAGCTTATACTATGTTGTCTGTAATGACATGCTATTAATAGCATTATGAAATATAATGATTAACATGTGCTTGATATCAATAATGAAGCTAGTCATAGGCTAATTCTACTTCTAAGATGGTGCAACTTAATCTATTCTGATTGGTAAAACAATATTCTTGGGAGCAGAATTTACAAAATGCTTAGAAATAGTTGCATTAATTATTCTATATCATAAACCTGTCAAGTAGGTTATTAACTCAACTCCCTTGCTCTATCCCTTTGTCATACTTGCCTGGTAAAACTCCACTTAAGTTCAACCCAACTCTCTGTCCACTATGCATAGGCTGAATGTGGTTTGAGAAGCACACACACCCAGGCTGATTGGCCACACTTTAGTTTATGACTTTACTGAGCTCCCATCACTGCCAAGAGACCCTTACACAATTCTTGTAACATTCTTCTATCCTCCTAGGTGACAACTCACCTCTCTTTTTTCCTTAAACCGTCAATATCCCCTCCTCATCCTCAGTATCAACATGTGGCTCACTCTCATTTTGCTGAAAAAATAGAATTCATAAGAAGAGTATTTCCTCATTCTCCTACCCCAATCTCCTAACCCATCTTTATGTGTAATGATATCCTCTGGTTCCCTGCCCATGATGATGAATTATATCCATACTGCTGTGTAGGACCAATCCTTCCATATGTAACTGGATCCCATTCCCCAGAACACTCATAGCCATTAGTTCTGCCATCAGTCTTGCTCTCTCTATTCCACATTATCAAATATTTTCTTTCTCCTAGATCATCTTCAATAACATAAAAATAGCTGTGCTACCTTCATGATTAAAACAAAAAGACAAACACAAACTTCTCTTGACTCCTCTAACCCCCACCTCACTTTGTGCCTTTGTAGCATAATACCTCAGAAACACTCTCTCGGATCAACTCCATTAATGGTTTTGCCCTCATCATTGCAGAGAAACAGCTTTCACAGTAGTCATCAATGAAATCCACATTGCTGAATCCCACAGTCAGTCTTCAGTCTTCCGGTTACCTGACTAACTAGCAACATATTGCAATATCTCCTTCCTCAAACACTTTCTTTCCTTGGCCTCTGGGACATTAATCCCCCGATTTTTCTTCCACCTCACTTTGTTTCCCTTTCAGGCTACTTTGTTGACTCGTTTTCTTATTTTCAGCCTTCAAACATAGGAACTGACTTATTCCTCTCATGGCTACTCTGATGACTTGTAAATTTCTATCTCTAGCCAACACCTCTCCCCTGAACTTCAGACTTGTGTATCCAACCTTCTATGTAGCATTTCCATTTGGATGTCTAATAGACATCTCCAAATACAGCCCTTACCTTCTCCCCTGTCCACACTAACCCTCCCCTCTCCCAGTATTTTCCATGCAGTAAATGATGCTACCATGCACCCCGTTGCTGAAGTCAAAGTGTTTGCAATCAGTTTTGAATACTGTCATCTCTCATTTTAAATGCAAGTTCTTATCAAATTCTGTTGGTTCTACTTTCAAAATATATCCATAATCCAACCACTCTTCAACTCCTACACTGCTCTCAGGCTCCTTCAAACAACCACCATCATGTCTTGCCTTTATTAATAATCTCTCATCTGGTCTCCATACTTCTACTCTTACAAGGCCATGGTCACTTGACACAGTAGTCAGAGGACTTCTTTTAAAATAAAGCTGGGTCATTTTCATGATGAAAACCTTCTGGTGGTGTCTGATCTTACCAGCAATAGAATCTAAATTGCAGTCATCCCTTATAAGATTCTACATGATCTGGCTCCTGTCTACCTACCACTGATTTCCTCACTGACTGTTCTCCATGCATACTGGTCTCACTGTAATTCTTTGACAAGACCAACCATGCTCACAATTCTAGGCTGTTGGCCAGGGCTCTTTTCCCCTTGGAAACCCTTACAGGGTTTATGCTCTTGTTTCATTGAGGGCTTTATTCAAATATTTCTTTCTAACAGAGACTTTATCTGACCACCATATGTAAATTATTCCAATCCATTCTTTATCCTGCCTTAGCTTTTTTCACTATGCTAACTTATATTGTGTCCTATATGTATTTGTTTCTCCCTTTCTTATCTGTCTCTAGACTGTAAGATCCGCAAGAGTCTGCTTCTTTTTTTCATTGCTGTATGTTTTTCACATAGTAGACCTTTCATAAATATTTGTCAAATGGGCTAATTAAGGAATGAATCAGATATTATGTTAGGATCTTCCATTCACTGGGCATCTCAGTTATTGTTGTGATTCTAATCCCATTCTGGGGTTACAAGATTCTCAACCTTATGCTGTGCCAGAAAATGAAGGATCAGGTCATTGGTGGTTAACATACTGATACGTGATGCTGTTGCTGGCATTGCTTCTAACTCCCATCTATCTGCTTCCTGCACCTCACAAATATTCTGCACAGAAGACATGAACCCAAGACTCAACATTTACAAGGACCATCCTTTTTGGATATTGCATTGTAGCTAGACTAATCTCTACCAGCATTGCCTGCCTCCTTCCCATTCCTATAGGAAGATCAAACCTTCTTAGGAGAAGCCATACCCAGCTCACCACTCAAAGAATTTCCATCCCACTTCTGTGTGGAATTGTCAAGAAAACCTTCTCACTGAAGCTGGGGAAGTAAGGTTGTCCTTTCTTCTTAGCTGTGGCCATGTCTCACTGATGCCAGAGTTTGGAGGAGAGAGGACCAGTAGAAGAAATCAGAGATATAGGAGAATGTAGCTAGAGCTTTAGTAGAGAGATTCCTTCCTTTCCTATAAGAAATGAATATTTTCAGAAATGTATAATGGAGACACTGAAGTTGTTCTGAAGCTCCCAGGAAAATATAAAAATAATAGTACTGTAAATGAGCTAATTCTAATAAAGGAATTGTTATTTGCCTGAAAAAAAGAATATCTTGTTGGGTTGCTCTCACTACAGTCAAAGCAGGGAATATTTTATATGATATTAATCTCTGAGGCTCCAGAGAGTTTATAGATGACACTGAACATCAAAGCAGTGTTATCACTTATTTTTTCATGGCCAAGACATGCAGCTCCTAAGCTTGATGGCATTTTGCGGTGAAAGTCATCTGAAAATTACTAGTCTGCCTCCCTGGGACAACTCTTTATCAATTGCTCTTAGAATGCATTTCTAAGAGCTGAATCAGTCCAGTTCTTGGGAAAAGTTGGAATGTAACCCTTAACAATTCATTTGTGATAACAATTGGGAATAGAAGAGAGGAGTTGAGTGGCAGTTGTTTGTTTTCAGGACCACAATGTAAACTCTTCGGTGAGTACCAAAAATAGCTTTAATTTCTCCTCTTTCAGGAGAAAAGACATAGTTAGAACATCAAAGATGTTGGAATTAGGAAGACATTGATCCAATTAATTTTGCAGCCACTTGTTATATCTTCTTGGGTAAGTTTCCTGACCCTTCTGAACATCCATGTTCTCATCTATAATATGGAATTAATAATGTAGTCTACATAATGGTGTTATTATTAGATTCAGGTGAGATCATTAAAGTGCTGATGACAGAGCCTGTCATGTAGCTCATATTCAAAGGCTAGTTATATGCACTATCAGCTATTGCCACAATGATGCTGCATCACAAACCACCTCCAAACTCAGAGGCTTACGATGACTCTCATATATTCTTTTGTTTAAAAGTCTGCAGGTTGATTTTATTATTACACTATGGACTTAAATGAACAGCTCTGCTCCAACCTGTAGGTCAGCTGGACTTGGCTCCAGCTGCTGGTTGGGTTCAGTTTTATTCCATGAGTGTTTACTCCAGGGCCAAGTTTAAGAAACAATAGCTATCTGAGTCATACTCTTCTCATGGTGGGTCACCAGAGAACCAAGAAAGCCAAAAGACACCAGCACATTTGAGGCTTCAGCTTGCGTCATCTCTGCTAATATGTACTGGTCAAAGCAAGTTACATGGCAACCCCAACATCAATAGAGTGGGTTAATTCCACCCACAGCAGGATGGAGAAGGAAGTGCACATTTGCTGAACAATAATGTCAACTACCCCACTATAACAATAATGATGATAATGATTGCCAAGTAGAAAAATAATCATTGATTCTTTCTGCTGATTTTGTTTGACTGCCAATTAATTCTCTGCCAGTGATTGCCTTAGCTATTTTCCCAAGCAATGTTAAGTTTTTTCCAACCATATGTGACTTTGATGTGTGGTTTTAAAGAATGACTTTAAAGACAATGACCTGAGTCGTGCAAATCCTTTCCATCAGCTCGGGAATAGACAAATAGAGAACTAAATGAGTCACCAAATGCAACTCATTCCTTAATGTACACTGACTAACTCATTTATGGTGTTGGCACCTCCTTGGACATCTCTGAGTCTTGGTTTTCCTTATTTGAAAATGAAAATATGTTCTCTTAAGCTCCTCCTAATTTATTAAGTATTTTTCCATAAATGAGAGAACTTTTTCTTTATACCTGTGAGTATATTTTGTTTTATACTTGTCTTATGCATTTTAAGTAAAACAGACAAGCATTTAATGCAGTCAATTGACATTAATTTGAGGGGAAGCTAAGATTAAATGCCAAATTCAGTTCAGCCACAAAATAGCTCATGGACAATGGAAGTGATCCGCAAAATGCATTTCCTTGGCCCTTGCTGTGATGAATAGATGACTTGAAGAGGACAGTTCAACCTAAAACCAGGAAAAACATCTTAGGTATTCCTTTCTAGAATTATAAAAGTAAAGCACACAGGGTGGAGGTAGGGGAGATGGATATAAAATATAAAGGAAAAAAGAAGGCATTTGTCAGATGCTATTTGGCAATATAATCTTACTGTCTCTCATTTATTTAAGGCTTTCGGGAAGGAAGAGAAGGCCCGTGAACCATCCATGGATGGCAGTTATCAAGTCTACAGAAACATCAAATGAAAGGTTATCTTACCAAGTTTTATCATCTCTACTCAAAAACTCTACTGGCAAGTAAATCAGAAGAAATGGGCTAAAGCTACAACATGAAAAATATAAGTCAGGCATGCAGGGAAGTTTCCTATCTTAGAGGGTTGGTACGTATTGTTAAATATCTTGAGGTTATTTCACAGCTCTTCCTTCCAAATCTCTCTGTGGGGAGTGGTGAGGGAGGGAGAGAAATGACTGACGTTTATTGTTAAGAAGGAGCTGGAAGTCTCGTGCATGGTATCATATTAACATCACATAAACTCAGCCAGGGACATATTAAGAACCTTATATATTCAGAAAAGAATTCAAGATTGTTTGAGTTGGACACATTATCCCCCAAGGAAATGCTGTTAGAAAATGGTGGAATTGGTCTTAAACCTAGCCTCTGATTTTCCGCATTACCACATTTTGATTTTTAAGATACACACCTAGATTTGGAAAGTTTTATTGGCTATCGGACAAGCAGGGAGACAGACAAAGTTAATGCTCACAAAGTCCTTTTCAGTCCCAGACATCTGTGAGTCTATGATATACAACAAATTATTTCCTCTGCAAATCCAAACCATAGGCTATATTGTACAAATTTTTTCCTTGTTTTCAGCTGTCAGCTACTTGACTGCCCCTCACTGCCACTTTGCAAGTCTTGATTGCCAAGCATTTATTTTCTTTTTCCAGTTTGTCTGGAAGACAGAATGCCTCAGGAAGGGATTGTTGGGTTTTTCATATAAAGCACATGAAATATCTGTAATTATGGATTAAATTTTTGTTCCCAATATATGGCTGAAAGGAGTCCTGTGATAGAAACTTTTAGAAGATAATTGAATGTGTCAGCTGCATCAAGAAATTATGTACTTGCTTCACTTCGACAAACTGTAATAAATAGCCTATTGTCTGGAGAGTTTGCTTGGCATTTTCTTTTGCATTACAAAATTGTGCTAGTCCTTGTCACTGAATTTTTGGTTAACAACTCATAGAAACCCTTTGAACTAGAATTCATCTGTAGATACAAGTTACTGTGCATAGCTACCTGGAAAACAACAGATTTTAGTAATTCAACATTTCATTTCTACCATTACCCCAGACAAAGAATATGTGTATTTTTTTTTTTACCAAATTTACTTGGTTAAAAGCAGGAACTGTCTTATGCGGAGTGGCAATTAGCATTTCTCCATCTGAATAATGAAGTGAGAGAAAAAGCATTTATTCCTTATTCTTTATGTTTCCAATTGTGTCTTCGCATAATTGGCTTGGAACAGAAGTATCTTATTAAAATGTACAATCAATAGCAGAAATAGGATTTCCAAGAAGAAGAACAAAACAAAATATAGTTGATAACTTCCTATTAAACCTCAGCCTTATATCGTATGCCCTCACTAAGAAGAATTGAGCTTGTTTAAAAATAAATAAATCGGCCGGGCGCGGTGGCTCACGCCTGTAATCCCAGCACTTTGGGAGGCCGAGACGGGCGGATCACAAGGTCAGGAGATCGACACCACGGTGAAACCCCGTCTCTACTAAAAATACAAAAAAAATTAGCCGGGCGCGGTGGCGGGCGCCTGTAGTCCCAGCTACTCAGGAGGCTGAGGCAGGAGAATGGCGTGAACCCGGGAGGCGGAGCTTGCAGTGAGCCGAGATCGCGCCACTGCACTCCAGCCCGGGCGACAGAGCGAGACTCCGTCTCAAAAAAAAAAAAAAAAAAAAAAAAAAAAAAAAAAAAAAAAAAAAAATCATAAATCATAAAAATCTAGTAGAAAATGGAAATAAATAGTGGTCAAATCTGCAAATAAACTGGAGTGATCATGTTTTAAGCTCAAAAGGAGTAGAAGAAATAACAGAGAGGGAGATCAGTAGATTTTTCACGTACGAGTTCTCTCCAAATTGCTTAACAGGCAAATAAACCAGAGAAAATACTTGTTTCAAATAGGACAACGGGTGATAACCTTAATAGAAAAAGAACTCCTGCCAAAAGGTAATAAAAGCATTAAGTTCCCAATAAATAAAGGGGAAAGGAACAAAGACAATGAAATAGAGGCATATTAATGGCTAATAAACATTTGAACATTTTTCAACCTCACTCATTATCAACAAAATGGAAATTAGAATAACAATGAGATACTATTTTTAACATAACAGATTAATAGAACTGTAAAAAATGCGAATATTCAATATCAGAGATTGAGTGCAGTGACACAGACACACTCAACACAGCTGGAAGAAATATAAAGTGGCTCCAGCCTTTAGGAAAGGAACGTGGCATGCTATTCAAGAGTCTTGAAAATATTCTTACCCTTACCTGGGAAATTCTTTTTCTGGGATTCTATTAATGGAAATGATCTGAAATGAGGAAAGATTTTTCTGCCTAAAGACATTCATTGCAATGCTGTTTATAATATTAATATTTGGAAATAAATGAAGTTTCTAAAAATAAGAGTGATATTAAACAAGTGAGAATAAAAATAATGTAGTCATTCAAATATCTGTAAAATGTTTTGAATAATATCATAAAATGCCTAGATTTCAGTGTTAAATATAAAATTAGAGGATAAAATTTTATATGTAGAATAAGATCAAAGACGTAAAATATCTATAAAAATGACTGGAGTGGATTATAACAAAATGTTAAGAGTGGTTTTGTCTGGTGGGTAGGATTATGGGGAAGATGGCTGTGAAATTTATTTTCCAAGTGGAGACAGTTGGGAGATTAAAAGGGACCTGGATCAATGGTTATGAACTAAAATGCTCCAGTATATATGGTCACATTTCTCTCAAACTGACTTCAAATGAATTTTGTCTAAAATTATACTGCTGTAAATGATGAGTAAGTGGAAGAGCTCAGTCATTCATTTGAAGGTGGTCTGGGAGAAGTGTGGTCAGGAAACAGCTATGAGAAATAGATGAGGGAAGTGGAAAGATGGAATGTTGGAGAAACATTCTAGGCCAGAAGTAGGGACTAAGAAACATGATGTTTAAACATTTGCAGAAGTCCTAACCATCAGTAAGGAACTGATAAATGTTCCAGCTATGTGATGAAATACTATGCGGTCTTTAAGAATAATTAAGGAATATACATGTGCTGATCTGGAAAGATAACTACATTACAGTGTATAGGAAAATAAGCAAGTGGCTGACTGATATTTTTAATGGAGATTCCAATCTGGCAGCCTGCTGGCTGGACAAGGCCTGAAGAAGTATTTATTGTGGCTGGCACCTTTCTTAACAAATTTGACTTTGGTGTCAACATTTAAAAACAAGGAATTGTCATTACAACAATCTTTATTTCAACTTCTCTTGGAAAATCTGAAGCTTTAGTAAGCCAGCCTGTATTCCCATGGGCAGCAATTCAATGAGGTGTGGAAATCTGCCCCCTTTAGACATAGCTGTCTGCCTCAGTTTCCCCAGCCCCCACCACTCCATACCGTCTCACGTTCAGTTTGCTTCCCTTTGTAACCCTTGATGCAGTACCTTATTCCATTTTCCTTAAACAGTAGCTAAAACTCGTGCATATTTTTGTTGTTGTATCTGTAAAAGCAAAAGAAAAAAATCAATTCACGAACAAGATCAAGTTGTTTACAGTGGTTACTTCCAGTAGATAGGATTAGAAGAGAGGCCTAGAGAGAAAAAAACTGAGCTCTTACTTTATATAAATATTATAAAGCATTAGCTTTAAAATAAATTTTAGTTTTTTTTTCGTGCCACATAAAAGATAAAAATAAAATTACAGGCCGGGCGCGGTGGCTCAAGCCTGTAATCCAAGCACTTTGGGAGGCCGAGGCGGGCGGATCACGAGGTCAGGAGATCGAGACCATCCTGGCTAACATGGTGAAACCCTGTCTCTACTAAAAAAAATACAAAAAACTAGCCGGGTGAGGTGGTGGGCGCCTGTAGTCCCAGCTACTTGGGAGGCTGAGGCAGGAGAATGGCATGAACCGGGAGGTGGAGCTTGCATGAGCTGAGATCCGGCCACTGCACTCCAGGCTGGGCGACAGAGCGAGACTCCGTCTCAAAAAAAAAAAATAAAATAAAACAAAATAAAATTACATATTACCTGTGAAAAACATTAAAAAGGGGACCATATGTGGAAATTTGATAAGTAGAAATTGATATACATTAGAGAAAAATTATTGCATTATTTATTGTGCATATTTCATCTTAGGAAGTGAATTGCCAGATTAGACGACTATTGTTCTATGAGTTATATATTACAGTAACAGAATCAAAGAAAAATATTTTTAAATGAAAAATTGTACCTAAACACAGAAATACCATTCAACCCAGCAATTCCATTACTGGGTATATACCCAAAGAAATATAAATCATTCTATCATAAAGACACATACATGTGCTTATTCATTGCAGCATTATTCACAATAGCAAAGACATGGAATCAATTTAAATGCCCATCAATGAATGATAGACTGGATAAAGAAAAAGTGGTACAGGTATACCATGGAATAACTATGCAGCCATAAAAAAGAATGAAATCATATTCATTGCAGGAACATAGATGGAGCTGGAGGCCATTATCCTTAGCAAACTAACATAGGAACAGAAAACTAAATACCACATGTTCTCCCTTACAAGTGGGAGCTAACTGATGAGAACACGTGGACATATAGAGGGGAACAACACACACTGGGGTGTTTTGGAGGGTGGAGGGTGGGAGGAGGGAGAGGATCAGGAAAAACAACTAATGGGTAGTAGGCGTAATACCTGGGTAATGAAATAATCTGTATAACAAGCCCCCATGAACAAGTTTACCTATGTAACAAACCTGCACTTAAATAAAAGTTAACAAATGTATACATATGAAGATAAGGAAGAAGGTACAGGCTTCTTCAAAGTTGTCCCTGTTCCCAGGATGGGAGCCACAGGGCAGACTGTGACTGATGGAACCCCAAAGGCTCCCCACCATGGTCAGTTTTACAAAGTTGTGAGTTCTCATCACTGGCATCATTTGAGCAGAGGCTGGGTGACTCCAGCAGGGGTGTTCTTAAAGAGAATGGAAGCCTGCCTGAGAGACACCAGCTCTGAGATCTGGAGTTCTTTGGAAGCTCAGTTCACACACAAACCTCAGCCCTTGCTTTTTTCTAGAACTGGAGCCCTGCCCCGGGGTCTAACCAGAGAAGACAAGAGAGCCCAGGGCAGGGGGGCCCTGTTGGCATCAGCCACACCTAAGCAGGGCACAGGCAGGCAGGGAGGGGGACATTGAAATCATATTCAAAACATTTCCTGATATTTGAATATACTATTTTCAAAGTCATTTCATATACCTATATAATTTTTTACATTTATGGTTCTTATTAAAAACACATTTCCAGAACTCCAAAACCTCTCTTATTCACACTGCTAATCAGAACCTCCTTCTTCTCCCAAAGGAAACCAGTATTCTGACTTGTTATTCATTTGACCTGCTTTTAAGTTCTTATAAATGGGATCATACAGTCTGTACTCTTTCACATTCCCCTTCCTTCACTCAACATTATGTTTGTGAGATTCACCTATATTGTTACTTTATAGCATTGAATTCTCACAGAAACAACAAAAGGTAGGTCAAAAAGGGTTCAGCAATTTGTCATGAAGATAAAGAAATAAACCCAAAAGGATGAAGTGACTTGCCCAGGATCACACTACCAGTAACTGGCCAAGCTGAGTACCTAGATCTCCAGACGTCACATCTAGTGTTTGTTCCTTTCATGTGTTAGTTCACCCCCAGAGAGGTGTGGCCTGCTGGGAAAGGTGTGGAAACCCAGGCCATTCATTTCTTGACTCTCCTACTTACCCTCTATGTGACTTGGCACAAGCCACTTACCTTCTCTGAAACTTGAGTGGCTTATTGGCAAAACAGGCCCCTGTCATCTGTGCTTCAATGGTGGTCTGCTAATGTTTGTTACACGAATGAACACATGTTTGTTAGAAGAAAATGAGATCATGTGTGTAGAGTCTGGTGTGCTGCTGGTCACCTTTGCAGCGGTCGATAAACAGCCATGATAGCTGACACTGAAAAGAAAGTCTCATTTCAGGGGAAGCTTTCATGAAAGACTACATTTTAATGTATCAGTTGGAATACGCTAGGTTAGGGTTCATTAAGCTATCCGACGCTAGACGACAGAAAAGGAAGTGAAAAATCAATCATCGGGACGTTTCCAACGTCTGAATACTTGCTGTTGTGTGGATGCCCTGGATGACCCACTGCTTTCCCTGTGTCACCTAGAAGCATACACCTGGTGACAGCTCCTCTCATTGACCCTCTGAAGGCATTCAACATGTTTCTCAGACCCCCGTTTGTCCCTGGTTTTGGCGATATGTTCAAAAATGTCAGCGTTTCAAAGCGAATTTCTGCCTGAGTTTTTGACGTGCATAGAGCACGAATGAATTTGCAACAACCTCTTGGACAGCATAGCTTAGCTCAAACAGAATATAAAAGCCATCCAGCTGGCAGACTGAGCTGAGAAATCCACGTTCATCTAAGTTGGTTTGTGCCTAAATGCTCTCTGGGGTTTTACTTATTTTTCAACTGGCTCTCACTGTGCGAGTTCCGTCTTCTCAATGTTAAGTCACTGAACCATTAAAAGGATGTGATGTGACTGCAGCTAGCAGGCAACATCAGTTGTTCTGTAATGGTCTGTAGGCATGGCACTAACTGTTGAGAATTTGTGGATGAATTTCTAAATATTGTGGCATTCTTATCCTTTAATATATAATAGTTATCACTACAATTTGTTGAGCATGTGGTATGTGTCAGACTCTGTGGTAGCTGCTCCCTTGGTGTTTCATTTAATTTTTACAATAAAACCCTTGAGGTAGGGTTATTTTCATTCATCATCATTTTATGGTGAAAGAAATTGAGGCCCAGAAAGGTTGAATCACTTTCTCAAGGTCAATCAATTTGTAAGTGGCTGAGCTGGGATTGGAGCCTAGCACCATCTGACTTCCAAGCTAATGCTCTTTCCTCTATTCTCTGAGTTGCAGCAGGAATGAGGAAGCTTTGCTATAAAAGGTCTGGAACATGGGAACCAGGAAAGAAGATGGAATCTGACCTTCCTAACATGTACCAGCCTATGGGAGTGAGCACCATGGCTTCCCAGAACATCCTGATGACTTAAAGAATACAGCCTGCCATGGCTAGTAAATGTTGCCACACTTGCCTAAAAGAAGGTCAAGTGTACTTGTATTGGCCTCTGCCTATGTCTGTACAACACAGGCTTCCTATGGGCACCCCGGAGAAATAGAGGCAATTTTTTAGATTTCTTTCAATCAGCAAAACGAGGTGTTACCTGCTGGCATATCACAGTTCTTTATTTAGCATTGCTGTTCTGCTCTGCCAAAATAATTCAAATATAACTATTCAAATTATTTATTATCATTATTAAAATAATGATAATATCCAGCACTTTGGGCGGCTGAGGCAGGTAGATCTCTTAAGTACAGGAATTCAAGACCAGCCTAGACAACATGGAGAAACCCTGCCTCTACAAAAAAAATACAAAAATTAGCCAGGCATGATGGCACGCACTTGTGCCACCTACTTGGGAGGCTGAGGTGGGGGGATCTCTTGAGGCCAGGAGTTCAAAGTTATAGTGAACTATGATTGTGCCACTGCATTCCAGCCTGGGCAACAGAGTGAGACCCTGTCTCAAAAATCAATCAATCAATAAAATAATGATGATTACATCAGCAAATCAACAAATTCACCCATAAGTAACCTCCAGTATGAGTCCCAGACATGTGGAAGAGGGGGAGAAAATGTAAACACAGTGCTCCCTTGGGGGAACAAGGCCAGGCCCACGGTACTTCTGAAGGTGAGAGGTACATCTCTGGGTACTCTCCGCCCTGCTCATTCCCTTTTTTGTTTGGAGCCATTTGGGTATTTAAAGTAACCTGTGTCCAAACCAGGCACTTAATCCCTGAATTCAATCCTGTTTTTTATACCCACTCCTCCCATCATAAGTCTAAGTCACTTTCACCTCTGTCCAGGACTGCTTAAGCCACCACATCAGGCTCCATTTCCATTTTTACCCTTCAATAATTTATTCTCAAAGCAGCTAGAGTTTCCTTTCAAACACATAAACCACATCCTGTCTGGGCAGGTTTTATTTTCCAAAGATGGCCACTTTTCCCCACGTGCTCTTACAGGGTGATACGGAGAGGCCGCCATCAATAGCAGGGTCTGTGTTCCCTCCCCTGACACTGGGCACCCTTTTGCCGTGTCCTCCGTGAGAAGAACACAGCAGACTTCCAGGACTGAGTTAGAAAAGGCAATACAAGCTACCATAGGGCGCTCTCTCTCTTAGGATGTCTGTGTTGGAAACCCAGCCACTATGTTCTGAGGAAGTCAAGCAGCCCCATGGACGGGCTATGTGCAGTCCTGCTGAGGTGCCCATTAAAAGCCAGCATCACCCACTGGATATGTGAGTGAGTGAAGCTTCAGATGATTCCTGACCCCAACCTTTGAGCTGCCTCAGCTGCGCCAGTGAAGCAGAGACAAGCAGACTATCAAGCCAAGCCCACACTGCAGATCTGTGAGCAAAACAGATGTCACTGGGTTAAGCCACTAACTTTAGGATTGGGTTATATGAAAAAGTAGGAAACTGAGACATCATCACTTCCTTGCTTAAAACCCTCCAATGGTTTTCCAATGTGGTGTAAGGAATCCAACGTCCTTACCTCCATTTAAAAAATCGAAAATTGTGCCTAGATCCTTCTAGCCCCTGACTATCCCTCCTATCTCATCTTGCTCCACTCAGCCTTCTTCATTGTACCACAGCTGCAAGCTCCTTTCTCTCTGTTGAATCCACTGAGCTTGCTCCAACCTTGGGGCTTCTGTACTTGCTGTTCCTTCTGCCTGAATGCTCTTCCCTGGATCTTGGTGTAACTGGATTCTTCTTATCAGTCTCAGTTTTCAGTTCAAACATCACCTGCTTTACTGGTTGCCAGGACTAGCCTCTGAGTTCATTTCAGTTTAGTGGTCATACATATAATATTAGGTAAGTCGGGGTAACATTTTTTCTTGTGAGCCATGTTCAGGTGCGGATATGCAGGCATGGAATGATGTTGGATTTAAACAGAGTTGGAACCTTATCAGGTGAATATGGTGGAAACGGAAGAAGTGCAGTGGCAGTTTTTCACTTTGCTCACATTCCAGATGTTTCTGATATCATTTTTGCCAGCTGTATTAGTCAGTATTTGTCGGTTATGCTGCAGTAACAAACCACCCAGAAGCTCAGTGTCTTATTACAACCCTGGCTTATTTCTCACTCCTACCACATCTACCCCCAGGTTTCTGTAGTTCTACTTGAAGTCTTCATTTTGGGACTAGGCCGATGAAGTTACTCTGTCTAGGACACACTTCTCATGGAAAAGGGGAAAAGGGCAATGGCAACATCATCCAATGGCTTCTCGTGGACATAGCATCCATTATTCATTGGCCAGAGCAGGCCACAGGGTCAGGTTGGGAGTCATCGGGGTGGCAATGTACTGCTCCCACAGGGAGGGGCTGCAGAAGGATGACTTTGTAGGGATGGGTCTGGAGTTAGGTAGGGAATAATTTGAACAAATAATAAATTCTAGCACACCAACTTATCATGTTCTGCTTCAGACCCCTTTTAAAGCAACTCTGTGTCAGTAATCACGACTCCCCACTGAGTCTCCATGAGTGCTTTTCACTAAGACAATATGCTAATATTGAAAGACCTGGTCTCCGAGGTGTGTTTATCAGGGTTTTCTTGTTTGTGTGTTTGATTATTCTTTGGCTCATTTGCAGTCAAAGAGAGAGAATCTTGGTATGCAAATTCCAATGCTCTCTCCAATCCATTCTTTTCAATTCTTTATTCCTCCAAATGCATTTATTGAGTGTCCCCTGTCATCATGGAGGCTACATTCCATGGGAGGGGCAGATATTAAACAATCAAAAAATAAATAAAATACAGTACATCAGAATGTGATAATACAGAAAGGAAGAGAAGAGTCCTGAATGAAACGTATCAGTTAGTCCCAATGCTATCCATAAAAAAGTATTCCAGGAAAGAACAGCAATCATAAAGTTCCTGGCTTGTGAGCATGCTTGGCATGTTCGAGAATTAGCAAAAATGTCACTGTGATTGGAGTGTGGTGGGCAAGATAATAGGAGAAGGAGGTGTGGTATCTGAGATACCACGATAAGATCCTGTATAAAGTTGTGGGCCATGCCAAAAACCTTCACTTGTGCTCTGAGTGAGATGGGAAGCACTGCTTGGTTTCAAACAGATAAATAACATTACAACTTACAATGTGGCTGCTGTGCTAAGGGAAGGACAAAGAAGCATCAGGAAGACAGATTAGGAGACACATTTTCAGTGAGGTAGAATTGAGGCAACAGAGACTTGTATGGAGGTGTTAGAGATTTGGGTAGCTATAAGTGGCCAGATTGTAGGTATATTTTGAGCATAAAGCCAAGATTTGCTGGTTAATTTGATGTCTGGGGTGAGAAAAATGGTGTCAATGATGAATTCAAGTTTTTAGCCTGAACAACTGCAAGGATGGAGTCACCATATATAGCAGTGAAAGATATGATGGGAGAAGCTGATTTGGGAAGGACTAGTCAGGACTGTCAAGAATTTTATTTTATACAAGTTATGTTGAAATGCTTCAATGTCTATCAGACATCCAAATCAATATACAGTACAGGCAGCTGGATATATAAGTACTATATAGATTTGGGGGAGAAAATCTGGGCTGGAGATACAAATTTGGTAGTCATCACAGTATAAATGGCACTTAAAATCAAGAGAATGAAAGCTCTCACTAAGAAATAGATATAGACAGAGGAAAGAAATTCAGGAAGTGAGACCTGGAGATTGCCAACATTTAGAGATAGGGGAGAAACAGTAAGGTAACTAGGGAGGATTGGCCAATGAAGTGGGAAAACAGAGAGTGGCACTTGGAAAACTAAGTAATAAGAATGTGCCTAGAACAGGAAAGAACAATTCACTGCCCCACATGATCATGAATGGTGTAAGATGCATGTTGAAAATTGCTTGTTGGATTTGGAGAGAGGAGATAATTGGTATCCTTGAGAAGAACTATTTCAATGGTGAGGAGAGGATGAAAACCCAAATGACAATGGATTCAGGAGAGGATGATATAAAAGGAGACAGTGGCTTTATTCTATGGTGTTTTTCCTTTAAAAAGAGCATAAGAATGTGTTCAACAGCTGAAGAGGAATGTGGAGCAAGTGAGAACTTTTTTTTTTTTTGAGACGGAGTCTCACTCTGTTGCCCAGGCTGAAGTGCAGCGGCGTGATCTCGGCTCACTGCAAGCTCCACCTCCCGGGTTCACGCCATTCTCCTGCCTCAGCCTCCCGAGTAGCTGGGACTACAGGCGCCAGCCTCCACGCCCAGCTAATTTTTTGTACTTTTAGTAGAGACGGGGTTTCACCGTGCTAGCCAGGATGGTCTCTGTCTCCTGACCTTATGATCCACCTGCCTCGGCCTCCCAAAGTGCTGGGATTACAGGACATTTTTTTGAATATGAGAAAAGATGACATGTGTATGCTAACGAAAAAGAGTGAGGAAAGTTGATGATGCAAGGTAGAGAAGAAACAATAGGTAGATCACCAAGGGTGTACTTGGTCAGAGAAAGGAGAACAGGAAGTTGATCTATAAAAACAGGAAATGGGGTGTCTTTGCATGGGGGCAGATAGATGTGGTGATGGGAATGTGTAAGACGTGTCTTCTTGTATTAGTTCGTTCTCATACTGCTATAAAAACTGCTTGTATTAGTTCGTTCTCACACAGGCCTGATACTGGGTTGGGTAATTTATGAAGAAAAGAAGTTAAATCGGCTCACAGTTCTGTGGGCTGTACAGTCTTATGCTTCTGGGGAAACCTCAGGAAACTTTCAGTCATGGCAGAAGGTAAAGGGGAAGCAGGCAAAGTCTTCATTTGGCTAGCAGGAGAGAGAGAGGGAATGGGGAAGTGCTACACACTTCCAAAACAACCAGATCCCATGAGAACTCACTCACTAGCAAGAGACCAAGGAAGGGAAAATCCACCCCCATGATCCAATCACCTCCCACCACCTCCCTCCCCCAAAATTGGGGATTACAATTCAACAGTGAGATTTGGGTGGGGATGCAGAGCCAAACCATATCACTTCTGATGGCTTCAACTATGTGTAGTAAAATAGGAAGCAAGGTGATTGTTTGAGAGTGAAAATGGGAGAAAAGATACTGAGGGGTTGAGAAGAAAGAAATAGAAATAGCCAACCAGGAGAGGAGATAAGTAGACTGATTAGTGAAATACTGTGTAATTTGTGACCACACTAAAAGTGCTTCAGGTTCGTGGTCAAGTATTCAAATTTGAGCAGTCATATAACATATGCTGTGTTCAGCTGCAAACATGGAATAGGCATAATATTGAATTTAAACAAGGTTGAAGTTTTGTCAGGTGCTATGGGCCAAATTTTGTCCTCCCCCAAATTCACATGTTTAAATCCTAAGCCCCAATGTGACTGTACTTAGAGATAGGGGTTTTAGGAGATAATTAAGGTTTAATGAGGTAATAAGGAGGGGTTCTAATCTTATAAGATTGGTGGTTTTATAAAAAAAAGAGAAGAAGAGAAAGAGATGTCTCTTCCTTTTATTTTGCATGCAAGATGAAAGGCCATGTAAAGACATAGGGATAAAGAGACCATCTGCAAGCCAGGAAGAGATCTCTCATCAGAAACCTACTTGCCCAACACCTGATGTTGGAATTCCCAACCTGCAGAATTATGAGAAACACATTTCTGTTGTTTAAGCCACCGTTTTTTGTATTTTGTTAAGACAGTCTGGGCAGATGAAGAAAGGCATTGGGTGAGTAAAGGAAAAGAGGGTCAAGGAAGTTGAGGGTATGCAAGAGAATAGTTATGACCACGAGCCATGATTGGGTGAGAAGGGAGTGATGACATGATGTGGAGTGGAGGGTTGTCTAACTGTTGACTATGGTAAAAATCAGTGAATTATGGATCTAACTTGATTTGAGAGTCCAACACTCAAAGGGATAAAGTGGCAAGATAGGATATGATGGTCAGAAAGTGGGATGCTTTCTATTAAGATCATAGAAATGGTATAGTCATTGATAGTGGCAAAGTCTAGGGTATGACCAAAGAAGTGGAAAGATGCATTATTCAAGAAGTGAAAATTCCAGGGCATTAGAAAGATTGTCTTGATGGGTGTTGAAATAAAGATTAGAGTAACTACTGGATTTACAGCAAGTGTTGAAGTGAGTGGCCATGGCCCATTGAAAATATCTTCAAAGAATAAAGACAAGGACCTGAGTAGAGTGACTTAACTGACTATGAAAAGGTTAGGTAGTGAGTAGTTGAGTCTGAACACATGAGTTTCAAAGCTGAGGGTAATTAGAGAGAAGGGAGTAACAATGAAATGGCAATGAAGACAAAGGAGAATATATATTCATACACATGTAGGTATTCTTGGTCCACAGAAAACCAAATTTCAGTTGGAGCAAAATATGAAGAGCACACTGAGAAGAGAGGCTAAAGATAAAGAAGACATTGCTAATGGCTGCCCTGAGTTTCAGAAGTACAGAGGAAGGGGGCCAGGTGCTAGGGGCAGGAAATGGGGTCAGATTAGGGCATGTGAAGAGATTGGTGGCATTTGAGTCCAGATAATAGGAAACTACCTGAGAGTCCAGATGTATGATGGCTGATGTATAATGGGAAAGGACATTATGGAATTCATCATGATCCACTGGTTCCGTGTTTGACTCTCCTCCAAAGCCTGTTTTCTGCCCTTCTCTGGGTCTTGAGAAACTAGCCTCTTTTCAGGATGTACCACCTAGGCTGCTTTGTTCTTTAGCTTCCAGTTGGTTTTGACCAATGGGAGGCTCTAGCAGGTGATCAGAAGGCAGGAGGAAATGGTGATTTCCTCCTGCTTCCTCCCTGCCTCTTGGCAATTCTGGCAATAGCTGAATTCCTCAAAGTTCAGCAATGTGGGCAGCCCCCCTTCACCTGCTCCAGCTCATGCCAGTCAAGGGCGGGAGATTCCTTCTCCCTATGCTGGTCCCTCGGTAATTACTATCCCTTGTTGGTTCTTGTATCCCTGCTAATACCCAGCCCCTTCACTAACTTTCTCTAGCAGAGTGGCTCTTTTGATTCATACCTGGACTCTGGTGGTCTTACCTTCTGCTAATAGGGCTACCACATGTGTGGGTGTGCCATGGACAGTTCTGCTTTACATAATTTCTACCAATGTAATTATTAACTGTACCCCCTTTCACTCTCAAAAGTCTTTTCGTTTTGATGAATTATAACATCCCCTGGTTCTATTTGTTTCTGTCTTAAATGCCTGAATTCAAATCTCTGGATTACCTTCCCTCTAGCCAGGGTCTTTTTGGTCTCTTACAGTCTTTCCTGTGAAGAGAGAGTCTGGGTGTCTGGAGAGGGGTTGATGCATTAGCTTGTGAAAGTGAGGGGGGAGTTTAAGAGCTCAACCTGGTCTTTATCTTTATTCTACCAACACAGTGAGCTAAAAGCAAATGAGAAAACAAAAGTCTTCATGTTTATGTTTCATGTTTTTTCATGCTTAATAATGTATAATAAAGAGACACTTCCCTAGGGTCACTGGCTCATTAGCTTCTTATCTTATTTTAGATACAAGTGAAATCACCCCTAATAGCGGCACAGCCAAAATGAGACATGTCAAGTGGTTTTGTGACCTTGGGCAAGTTAAACTAAGCTCTCATGGCCTTGATTTCCTCTTTTGTAAATGGGAGTACTAATTGTACTTGCCTAATAGGAGGATTAGGATTAAATGAGTTAATATATAAAGACGTGAAATACTCCCTGACACACATATTAAGCATTATGCAATGTGCTGCGCCACACACACACACACACACACACACAAATACAGACACAGACACACATAGAGTGATGAGGAAAGGCACCATGCAGAGGCACAGGGGAATAGCTTTTTGTGTAGCAAAGAGGAGAAAGTGACTCTGCCCTGAACACAGAACTGTGGCTCTGATGTAATATTATGCTATAGATCACTGTAGTTTGTCGAAACAAAGGGCTGTTTCCCATTTAGAGAGTGAGCATTTCCTAGGAGAAGGGAAAAAAGGAAAGCTTGCTTGCTTTAATTTGAGTCTCTGCAGAGCAATCTACTTTTGATCTTCCAGAGACCAGCCCCAGGGAAACACAGAACAGCTTCCAGTAGCCTGTACACATTTTTGGGTTTTGTCCATGCCAACAAAATAAATCACATCTGAGTTCACTTTTGTGATCTAACATAAATTCTGGGGTGGTAGAAAGTGCAGAGAAGGGTACATCACTCTGTGTCCAACTAGAAGATAGATATCATTAAGTAATTTAAGCAGAGGAATTGTAATATGACTAATCATTGGAGAATAGTGATAAAGATGGAAAGGAAACTGCTCAGTGCAGTGGCTCATGCCTGTAATCACAGCACTTTGCGAAGTCAAGGCCGGAGAATCATTTGAGACCAGCCTGGGCAACACAGTGAGACCTCGTCTCTACTAAAGTGGTGGCACATGCCTGTAGTTCCAGCTACTGGGGAGGCTGAGGAGGGAGGATTGCTTAAGCCCAGGAGTTCGAGCTTGCAGTGAGCTTACGATTGTGCTACTGCATTCCAGCTTGGGTAACAATGAGATCCTGCCTCAAAAAAAAGAGGGCGGAGGAGAGGTGAGAGACAGAAAGAAAAGAAGGAAGGAAGGAAGAAAGGAAGAAAGGAAGGAAGGAAGGAAGACAGAAAGAGAGAGAGAAAGAAAGACAGAAAGAGCGAAAGAGAAAGAAAGAAAGAAAGAAAGAAGAAGAAAGAAAAAGAAAGAAAGAAAGAAAAGAAAGAAAGAAGAAAGAAAGAAAGAAAGAAAGAAAGAAAGAAAGAAAGAAGGAAAGAAAGAAAGAAAAGAAAGAAAGAAAGAAAAGAAAGGAAGAAAGAAAGAGAGAGAACGAACTGACTTTAGAGGTAACCTGGAGTTGAAACAGAATACCGCAAGAAGGAGAAATTTGGAAGAAGTTCCCTTCTTATTGAAGAAGGTGTGGCTGAAGCCAGTGCATAGTGAGGAAACTCAGTGGCTCACTGGAGCCAGAGCTGGTCTACAGTTGCTGGGCATGCAGGAATAGCCCACGCCTAAGCCTGGTGGGCAGGCAGGCAGAGGGAGTGGGAGCCCTGCATGAGGTGCAGGTCCTAGAGTACCTGGTGTCCCAAACAAGAGGGAAGGAAAAGTACTCCAGAGCACAGGTGGGCTGCAGGTGACAGTGGGCATGCAGGGGAATTAAAGGACTCTCTGGTGGTGCATGCAAGCCTGGAACACACAGTGCCCAAGTTGATAGCTGTGTGAGAAAAAAATTCCCTGGGGCTAGTGGGCAGGCGTGCATGCAGAGGGAATCAATCAATTAGGGCACCACAGCAGACAGGAGCTGGAGAGGCCTCTGTCTCCAGGAACATAGTGCAATTCCAGGTGGGGCTACAGGATCACTTGCAGGTCAACCCTGCAGAGACAGTTTTTATTCTTCTATAATATTATCTATCAGATGAGGTCTCCCGATTTCTAACAGCTGTTCCTTCTATAGCTTTGTAATCCTGGTCACTGAAAATTCTCCTTGTCCATTGTCTGGTGCAATATTCCAGATGTAATAACACTAGTTTAAAAAATACCAAAAAACATTAGTTCCTATTCCTGGCACACTTTGGGAGAGTTTCATGAGCTTTTGCTAGCTTTTGTTGCAACTATACAAAAGTTATTTTAAAATTAATGAATTGTGTTCCAAATAATAACCATGGCTATGCAGTATGTAATTGGGCTTGCTGATAGTTACTATTGTGGATATGTTCTTTCAATCTACCAGAAAGTATACTTTGCATTTTTATAATCACAATACTAAGGACTTGGCAATGTATTCCAAGGTAGCATTTCTATGAATGACATCCATTTCTGTCTCATTACCAGGAAGGGTCATTAGGTAATCTTCTGATGGCACTGGGTAAATCTATTTTTTGAGATTATTCTCCTGGGATAAACAGATAAAGTCGTCATTTTGTTCGCTGTGGTGTCTCTAACTCTCAAAATGACTGATGGGCCATAATGATATTCCATGGGGATGGAGAGAACCAGCAGTGGGGTTGGCTTTTGGTTTCCTTAGCAACTCTCACTTAGGGACACCATGGCAGCCACATTTATTCAAAGTTAGGATTCTTGAAAAAAAAAAAAAAAAGACAGTATTTCAATTGAGACTGTATATACCTAAATTAACTTGGCTCAAGAGAGATGCATTTTGCATTGCTATCATTTTTTAGTTGGTGTGCTGATTTCTCACTAGAAAAACAAATTCTGCCCTCAAAAAAGTATTAGCAGGGAGGGGCGACTGCTAGGGTAGAAAAGATTAGCAGAGCTTCATAACTCTAATTCCAAAGAGAAAGTGGTTTTCTCTTAGCTCTGTTTTCCAATATAGCCCTGAGGGGAACTAATTTAGAATCTAAGCAAGCCTCTTTGAATACATGGTCTCCTTAGTACCCTGCTATTCGGTCAAAGTAGAAATAACTTAGTCTTTCTCATTGTTTCTACAGAAAAGCTGGTCTCTGTGTGAGATTTATTATCATTTCCTGAACAAGGGTTTCTCAAGCTTGGCACCACTGATATTTTGGACTGGGTAATTCTTTCTAACATACTGCCTTGTATATTATAGGATGCTTAGCAGCATCCTTGGCTTCTACCTGCTAGATGCCAATCACGTCCCTTCCTCTACTGGGATGACCATAAGTCTCCAGGGACTGGGAGACAAAATGGCCCCAGTTGAGATCTGTTGTCTCAAAGAAAAGTGTCATGTGATCCCATGAGTAACTTGCTGCCACTTTTCCTTTATCAGACCTCATTTGCAACTTCCTAAAGCAAATAACCCATGCTTCAAACACTTCAGAATCCATGCTGAGAATGCCTGTTAAAGAGAGCTATATTATATTTACAAATAATATTATAAGTACTCTTATGCATAAGGACATAACACTGATGTTCTGGTTAGCAGTAAGAAGAAATGATTTGATCCATCTTTTGGCCTCAATCACTTCTCATCTCTGCCGTCACCATTCTCATCTCATCTCTGTCATACCCATATTTCTTTGTTTGTTTTTTGAGATAGAGTCTCACTCAGTCACCCAGGCTGGAGTGCAGTAGCACGATCTTGGCTCACTGCAACCTCTGCTTCCCCGGTTCAAGCAATTCTCAGCCTCCTGAGTAGCTGGGATTACAGGCGTGTGCCACCACACCAGGCTAATTTTTAGTAGACACGGGATTTCTCCCATGTTGACCAGGTTGGTCTCGAACACCTGGCCTCAGGCAATCCATGCACCTCAGCCTCCCAAAGAGCTGGGATTACAGGCGTAAGACACTGTGCCCAACCCCCACATTTTTCATAAGAGAACATACATCAGATAGAAGGCACTAATTACCTTCCAGTACCAAGACATGAAAACTCAAAAAAAAAAAAAAAAGAAATAAAATGAGAGGAGAAGCCATGGGAGAATCTATGATGAATTTCACAGGACGTAGTTTTGTAGAATATTTATTGATTCTACTTGTCCCTATAATTCACCACAAAATTAGATACATCTTGGGGGAGATTTATGTAACATATTTAAGCCTAGAAGGTAGTTTTTTTTCCCCAAAATCAATGATAGCAAAAATCCTAAATTAACAAAAGAAAATGTGCAGCTCCTTGTACTTCTGTCTGACCAAGCTACATTTCTAGGAAGAAGGTGTTAGTCTGTAAATAATATATATGGAGACTTTTTTCTGACTTCAAAAAATGATAGTGTTTTCTAGAACCTTTATAATAAAGTTAAAATAGACTAATACTGGAATTGAACCAATGCTTGAAAAATAGGATGTGAACTAACACCAGTGTCAGCCAAGAGATACCCAGTTGTTTGCTGGTTGTGTTGGAACTGGTTTTAATATTGGGATGGAGCTTATATCACAAGGGAGATGGCAAGACCATGGATCTGTATATCACACTGACTTGAGTTTTGAATCCAACACCAGTACTCATTGGCTGTGTGATTTCAGGCACCTTATCTAACCCTTCTAAGCTTCAGCATCCTCATCTGTAAATAAGAGTAAGATACAATCGTCGCAAGATCACTATGGAGATTACAGCTTGGAGACATTATAATGCACACAATATCCCGAGCAGACTATCTGGCCTGAGGATGAGTCTCTTCACTGTGGGATAGGGAGTCCAGCCTGGCAAGACTTCTGACACCCTCAGCCTTAGGCTAACACATCTAACCCAGTGTTCCAGGTCCTTATGCATGTGGCTGATCAGAACTTACATGTTTACCTGAAAACCGAAAAATTACTGTCGACTTTAGAGGTTTCCAAATGACAGCGTCAGCTTGTCTGACTCATATATGCCAATGAGGATTCCTGGTTTATATCCTAGAGGCTCTGATTCAGTGGATCTACAGCAGGACTTGGGAATCTGGATTTAGAAAGCTCCCTGGAGGTGGTAATGGATTCATTTCACAATCTAATGGGTTCCATCGGTGCATTCACTTTGTGAAAACTCACCAATTGATGCATTTTTCTGTATGCATGTGATATACGTCAATAAAAGTTTAATTGAAAACAAAATATCTCCCCAAGTGATTCCAAGACACAGCCAGATTTGAGAGCCACTGGTTTTCTATCTTTCCCAAACCACATTTAAAAGTCAAAAAATGGCCAGGCACAGTGGGTCTCACCTATGATGCCAGCACTTTGAGAGGCTGATGGAGGCAAATCCCCATCTCTCCCAATAATACAAATATTAGCCAGATGTGGTGATGCACCTGTAGTCCCATCTATTCGGGGGGCTGAGGTGGGAGGACAGCTTGAGCCCGGGAGGCAAAGGTTACAGTGAACTGAGATGGTGCCACTGCACTCCAGCCTGGGCAACAGAGCCAGACCTTGTCTCAATTTTTTAGAAAAGTCAAAGATTATAAATATGATGATTTTCATCATCATTGAAAGAATTGTTGGACCAGCACCCTTGGCCAGCTGGAGTAGTCACTTTCCAAAGTTGCAGAAGAATAGATCTTGAAAACATATAGAAGGTATCTAGCCCAAGACTCATTTTATAGTTGAAGAAACTAAGACCTGGGAAAGGAAGACGATTCCCTTATGTGCCCCGGCAAGGAACTGACAAAGCAGAGAGGTGTCCTGATGGCCCTTCCTGTCCTGCCTGTATAAAATGTGAGTCACTTGTAAAAAGGTACCCACATTTCAAACACAGGACTAGATGCACAAGAATGTAGGCCTTGGTGACCTGGAGTCTCCCTGCTGATGGAGGGCTTGGCCACCACTGAATGCCTGAAGGTAAATGAATGATTCAGCCTTTCAGCGTCTTACATTCTGACCCACACCTTTTACTTCTATTAAACTTCAAGGCATCACAAAGTCGCAGGAATAAAGCACTTTCAAGCTTCTGCTCAAGCACTGTCCTTCATGGCAATTGTGTTTCTGAAATCAGAATAGTACTCCTCAATTGCTGGGCCTTCCGCTGAACTTGGAAGACAGAGAAAATGAAAAATGGATTGCTAATTGCTCTTGTCTTCATGGCTGCTCAACTAGAAATTAAAAGCCTTAACACTGTGGAGCCAAAGATTATAGATTGTGTACAAAGTGGCACACTTGGAGTTTTCTTCTTTTCAAGAGCAGTTAATTTTCTCCTAGGAACTCTCGCGGCTCACTGTTCTCTCTAGCATTGAGTAACTGAAAGCAATTGCACATTTTAAGCTTTGTAAGTGGCATTTATTTGTAATTTTGCTTAAGAGATGAATCAGTTAAGACTTATACAAAACATCAGTATGTCTAAACACAGGTGTCTAGGGCAATTGCTGTGAATTGGACTAGTGGTTTAGTGCCAAATTTGCTAGTTTATTTACTTATTTCAGTTCTGGATAAATAGGGTAAGCTAAGTTCATAACGCTGCTGAGACATTTTTCCCCAGGATGATGGATAAGAAAGCAGATAGAGATACACTGTCGATGTCTTAATCAGACATTAAACAGTTGAAATATGTTAACCATCTGACTTCCTAACCAAAACTACTGGGATTTTTTCCCCCAACCAATTGAAATGATGGGACAACTAAATTCTGTCACTTGGGAAGGACGTATTAAGAAAAAGGCTCCCAATGGAGATAGATGGATGAATAGCAGTAAAGCTGAGGCTGCCTCACTTGAGTCTGAAGTCAGTGGCGTAGAAGGGAAATAACTTCAGTTTGATCCTCATAGTCACCCTTCGAGGCTGGAATAATATGCCCACTTTTCAGGTGAGAAAATTAAGGCACAAAAAAGCTGCCCCCATGACTCTCTGAGCTAAGGATATGATGAGAGGAGGAGGCCAGGGAAATCTCCAAAGAGCAGTGAGTCTTCACTGTTACCACGACTTGTTAAAGCATCTGTCACCCTTCATAGAAAATCAGTTGTTTGAAGGCAGGTGTTGTCCATGATTCCTATTTAAACATTTGGGGCGCAGCCGGGTGCCTGAAGCACAGCAGGTGTGGGTCCACAGTTGGGGATGGCCCTCGAGCCGCCTGCCTTTCCTCACCCCTGCCCTCATCTTGGGCCTGTATCTGGCAGGAAGAGTTGATGGCTCTGCTGGTCCATGTATCCAGTACATTATACACCGAGGCCCTGGGGGGTGCTGCTCTCCTCCATGTTACACTCATTCAGCTATTCCAGTTGGCCAGAGCAGGCCCCATGGCCTTAACACTCCTCACCAGTCCTCTCCCTCCTCCTGGGCACACAGGCTCATGCACACTTCTATGTGCTGTACATCGAGGCCTATAGTGAGAGGATCATCAAATCCAAATCCCAAATACTTGATTTGGGCTTAGAAAGAGAGAAGGGCCCTTTCACATTGCCCTTGTCCCACCTGGTCTTCCCTAGGCTCCCAGAGAACTCATCAGTGGTGTTTGGGCCACAATCCCAGCTAACAATCATAACTAAAGGGTACTTTGGTTCTCCATTTACTACTGTCCCTCGTGTGTTTTCACCTCTCAGAAGCAGAGTTTTATCCATGAGGCAATCTAGTAACATCACAGCTCTACTGCAAACCACTGCCCCTGGCTTCTGCACGATGATTTGCTAAAGAAAACAGACGTGGCATCTCTGGCATTCGTGTGTACAGCTTTAAAAAGCTCCAGTGGCTGCACTGCCAAAGCTGAAGGTTCCAGGTGGGCCAGGGCTTTCACAGGAGCTGATTCTACTGTTTGCTGGGTGAGAGAAAACAGAGTGGGGTGTCACAGGTCCCGGGCCTGGCAGTGGGGCTCTGCAGGGAAGAACCAGTGAAGAGATGGGTTGCAGAGATTGGCTATCTTCCCAATCTCTCATTTCTACAGTGCCACAATGATTTTAATTAAATACCCACCCTGACTCAGCAGCAGCTGACAAGGCTATTCGCAGAGCCAGGAGCCTGATGAATAGAGTGTTACTGGACGTAGTCAAACTTCAAGGCCACTGATGGAGCCCGCCAGCACTGCCAGCACGCAGTGCCAATGACAGCCCCGTCTTCCTCCCCTTCAGTGGGACTCCCCAGGGGCTGCTTGGAGGCAGGCAAGCTGTGCCTTCTCAAAACCTTGTGGAAGAGACATTTTCTGGACTCCACTGGTCTTGGCTGCAAGACCAAGGTTCCTTTACTGAACCCTTAATGGGAAAGCTGCCTAATTACCCTGTAAAGGTTGCATCTGGTTTCTGCATAGCTGTGGCTGGAAGATGACTTTTGAGAGCTCTCTGCAGCCCCTGAAGGAAGACAGAAGAGAACAGCTCTTAAAGAGAGGAATCCTGGGTTCACACACCGCAGCGGAGAGCCGTAGAAAGCCTCAGGTTTTGTGCCAGACCCACATGGGTTCTGATAGGGACTTTTCTGACTCTTACCAGGGTTCCTGGGCTAATTACTCAACTTCTCCAGTCTTCTAATATGCAAATAGGATTAATAATAATATCTATTTTATAGGGTGTTAGGAGTATTCATTGAGACAAAAATGGCACAATCTAAGCCTTCAATAAGTGGTGACTATCATTTCAATGCATATTATCCAGGTAGATGATGGATAAAACCAGAGCCTATGGCAGAGCTGCCAAGACAAAGCAGATATTTATAAGCACTTACAATATTTCAGACATCGAGCTACATGGTTTGACATCGTTCTAGGCAACAGGAGAAAATAGGTTTTCTGTTCCCTCTCTCCAAGGAGAGGATTCAAGGTCTCAGTGAGGTTGCCTCAGGCTCTTCTGCTTCAACATGTAATGCAACTGTCTCATAGTGTTTGCCAGCCAGCCAAACAAGTGTTTGCCAGATTCAATTATTATTCAACAAATTTTTACCCCTTTCCTTCTTTCCCTTTAGATGAGGAAATTATCTCCTTGCCCCTTAATATTGAGCTTGGTCCTGTAGTTTTTTTGCCAATAGCGTGTGAGCAGAAGTGACAATGTCTGAGTCCTGAGTTTAGGCCTGAAGGGGCATGGTGAGTTTCTGATCACCATTCTGGAAGTTTCCTACATCTGCCAGAGTCACTGACCCTCTAACCTGGGCCCCTAAATGGGACACATGGAGAAGATTCCCAGGCCTGAAACAGAACTACCATAACCAGCCTGCAATCCTGTGAGCAAAAATAAATGCCTAGTGCTACCTGCCAAAATATTTTTGTAGGTATCTGTTATGCAGCAATAGCTGACTAATTCAGTCTCCCAGGGAACTGAGCAGAAAACAAGACAAAGATATTGTCTATTCTGGGATCTCTAATATATCTGGGGATTCTGGTATTCCTCTGAACCCAAAATTCAACCAAGAAGAAAAATAACCACCATCTTTTTAGGAATTACTGACTCCCTTCTCTTTTTGCCCATGTCAGGCTTAACAAAAGAGAACATGGTTTAGCAACTATTCTCCACCTTTCCCATCTTACACCTGAACTTCTACATTTTATGGTCTCTGACTCAACTAGAACAATTTCCCAATGAGACAAAGTGACCATGACTAGCAGCCACAGAGAGAAGGGATCAGTACTTCAAACTATTACATAGCTGTGGAAAGGTTCAATGAATCGAAAAGGATAGAATAAGTGCTAAATAAATCCATGATTTCTTTTATTTATTTATGAATGCAACAAATACTTATTGAGAACTTTATCTTACTGATAAAATACAGGATGCCAAATTAAGTTTGAATTTCAGATGAACAGCAAATATTTTAGTATAAATTTGTCCCAAAATATTACATGGGATATACCTTTACTAAAAATTATTTATTGTTTGTCTGAAATTCAGATATAACTGGGTGTCCTGTATTTTTATTTGTGAAGTGTAACATCTCTACTAACTGCAATCCAGGTACTGTGTTAGATACCGAGGACAGAGTAGTTAGGAATGGTGGGAAGGTCTCATTCCTCAAAACCCTTGTAATATCTTAGATGAGATATGCAATGCATACAAGATTTATGCATAGGCAAGTATATAAAACATGAACACAGACATGTATACAAATTACATTAAATCCTTTAATGTGGGAAACTGGGTGCTATGGGCTGTATAGAAGGAGAAGGTATTAGCACATGGACTGCCCCTACTTCAGCCCACACCTGTGTCTTCACAGATTGCTCCACATTCCAAGTGACGAAGGAGGAAAAAAATTCAAACTTGTTTTTTTTAGATGGCTCTACATGATGTTTTGGCAATTGCCAAAATTAACTGATGCAATGTTACAGCTTATTCAGGGATGGCCTTGAAAGAAAACATATGTATTAGTCTGTTTTCGTACTCCTATAAAGACTTGCTCAACACTGGGTAATTTGTAAAGGAAAGAGGTTTAATTGACTCACAGTTCAGCATGGCTGGGAGGCCTCAGGGAACTTAAAATCATGGCTGAGGGTGAAGAGGAAGCAAGTACCTTCTTCACAAGGTGGCAGGAAGGAGAATAACTAGCAAGGGAAATGCCAGATGCTTATAAAACCATTGGATCTCATAAAAACTCACCATCACAAGAACAGCATGGGGGAAAACACCCCCATGATATAATTACCTCCACCTGGTCTCTCCCTTGACACATGGGGGATTATGAGGATTACAGGGATTACAACTCAAGATGAGATTTGGGTGGAAACAGAAAGCCTAACCATATTAACATAGAAGGCAAATTGGCTCAGCAAATAAATATAGCCACCCATCTCCTTGGTCATTTTATTTAGCAGAGAGACTGTGATTAATGGACAATAGCTAATAGTTTGGTCAGATTGTCAGAGACTCAGAAGAGGCAGTGCTGGAGCATTGCTGACAAGGACTTTTGGAGAAGTGTGTGCAGCTTTTGAAATGGCCCTAGGATATAAAAATATCTGTACTTTATATAAGGGCCCAACAAAGCACTTCCACCACAAGTGGTTTCTTAATAATCAGGAGGGAAAACTGACCCAGTCTGGGAATACCTGTCAGTTTCCTTCCCTGGGCCTCCCAGGGCCAGCCCAATGGGCAGGTGAATGGTGGCAGGAATGAAAACCATACCAATGCCCAGCAACCTGGATTTAGGTTTGCCAAATCTTTTTGTTTGTTTGTTTGTGAGACAAGGTCTCACTCTGTCACCCAGGCTGGAGTGCAGTGGCATGATCTCAGGTCACTGCAGCCTTGACCTCCCAGGCTCAGGTGATCCTCCCACCTCAGCTTCCCCTCCAAAGTAGCTGAAGTACAGGAATGTGCCATCATGCCTGGCTAATTTTTCTATTTTTTGTAGGGATGGGGTTTCACCATGTTGCCCAGGCTGATCTCAAACTCCTGGACTCAGGTGATCTGCCTGCCTTGAGCTCCGAAAATGTGGGGATTACAGGCATGAGCCTCCATGCCCAGTCTCTCTGTTTGTCAAATCTTTTCTGTGTACTGTATTGCTGAGTAGCCAACTTTCTGACAGCAGCAACTAACTACAAGTCATTAGCATAGTATCTTGGAAAGCCACCTAGATACTTAGTGGCTGGTTGATTTCCTCTACCCTCTTCCATTGTGGAGAGATATCAGTGAAAGAGACATATTCTGGATTTGAATCTGCTCTCCTTGCCAGTCACACTTCTGCTAGCTACCTGTATATGTCATATTATATATTATAGAATGTGTGTGTGTGTGTGTGTGTGTGTGTGTGTGTTTGTGTGTGTTGAAAAACTAGACCCTTAGCCCAAGTGATGAACAATACTTTTCTTGGAAGGGAGACAGACTTGCAGAATAAAGAATATGCTCAGAACCAGTTTCCAGTATATCATTTAGCAAATCTCACAATCATATTACAAGGGCTAGAACTGGGATGCATATCACATAATTAGATCTAATGATGCCCTAGCAAAATTATTTTCATCTAAATTTATAGACTCTGTTAGTCTAAAAGTTTTAGTACTCAGTTACAGAAGGCTTCCACCCATGAATACAGTGATTTCATGGAATTGGATACTAAGAATGCCATCTGGCCATTTTGAACTCCTCATGCTATTCAATCAACCAGCAAAAAAAGGGTACTACATGGTTGGCTGGGGCATTTAATCCTGCCAAGGAGACATGGTGTTGTATTAAGCGGTGAGTGTGAAGAATTATGAATGAAGCACAGGTGTTCCTCTGGACACTTCTTAGCTCAACCATGCTGAACATGAGATGCTAATGGGCAGGACCACCAAGGGCTCATCTCTTCAGTAAGGAAGGGTTGAATCATCTTGCTAGGCAAGCATCTCAGATCACCTTGTGTGCAGCTAAAGGCCTAGGGAGCAGGGACAGTATAGGGGACTGGATTTATATGATTCATTATAGCCTTTAGACCAGTTGCAGTACAAGGGTTATGGCCTCCCCGGTATTTATTTTTATATAGGTTGCATTGTTTCAAAAGTTTCAAAATATTGAGACAGAATCAAGAGAAAACCAAGACAGAAATAGATGTTACCCATAAAACCTGGACCCAGAACTAGGTGCATTTGCTGAGGTTTGGTTGGGGTTCAGGTGGAGTGCAGTATAAATGAGTTTTCAGCATACAAGAGTGTGCCACAGTATCTTGATGAGAACTTTAGTTTGAAAGATGATTATAAGAAGAGGTGAAGATGAGGATGTGGGGTTGCCAAGCAGGTGTACTATATGGACCTCGGCCAATTTTGGCTTCCCAGAATCCAGTGCCTTTCTCATTTAGAGTCATCCCAGAAGTGAGGGACACATTCCTACTCACAATGGAGAAGCTGAAATGGGGGAGATATTTCTCTTCCGAGACCGCTGGAGGTAGAAGGAGTGCACACATGAACTGTGTTCAGCCAATCATCCACTATGACTCAAGATTCTCAATCTTAAGAGGGCATGACCAAGAAAGAATAGTTAGTGACCATTTGCAGTAGGTGCAATGGTACAGCTGAATGCACACTGATGTGGTCATGGGCACTGAGGCCCAGCAGAACACTGCAGGGGCAGTGTTCTGTGGTTTGGGTTCCAGAATGCATGATCAGGTCATGTTCTCTTTCAGCAGTTCAGACTCTCTTGGCCCCTGGCTGTGTTATGACTCAGTGTTCTGGATTTTCCTGTCATTCTGCACACTAGTAAGGATCCTTGCAGTGAATCCTACATCTAGTTTAGTAGGCCACACTTAAGTCTGTTGTTCACGATCAATGTTCCTACGAGTGGTTTGCACAATGAGAAGGTTGGGCACGGCCCTGGAGTGGGGTGGGGAAGTGTGGGGAAGACACATTATCATTGGAGAGAAGAGGATCAAGGACAGGCCCAGAGTGTTGGATATGTCATGTGCAAAAAGCCGATGCGTGATGATGGCAGAATACAGCAGAAGAGGAATATGGTAAACCAGATGTAAAATTATTCAGAAAAGGAGGAGAAGCAATCCACTGGCCACACTGAAATGAATGCAGAGGGACTGTAGAGTAGTTTAGCCGAATCAATCATGTATTAGAGAAGCAGAGATGTTTTGCACAAAGTAGACAAGTTAGGATGTAGAGCAGGCACCTGAGAGCAAAGAAAAATCAGACCTGGCCGGGTGCAGTGGCTCACGCCTGTAATCCCAACGCTTTGGGAGGCCAAGGAGGGTGGATCACAAGGTCAAGAGCTCAAGACCAGCCTGGCAAATATGGTGAAACCCCCATCTCTACTAAAAATACAACAACAACAACAACAACAAAAAAGCCAGGCATGGTGGCACACACCTATAGTCCCAGCTACTTGGGAGGCTGAGGCAGGAGAATTGTTTGAATCCGATAGGCAGAGGTTGCAGTGAGCTGAGATCACACCACTGCACTCCAGCCTGGGCAACAGAGTAGGACTCTGTCAAAAAAAGAAAGAGAGAGAGAGGGCAAGAAAGAAAATTCAGACCCAAGTCCTGCCCCTGAGTCTGGGGTGTGGGGGACATGCAGGGTAGGGTGTCCTCTAGGCAGAGCTAGATTTTAGTTAAGGTGAAGAGGCAGAGCAGTGTTTAGAAGGAAGTGAAAGTGTAGGAGAGTTTCTCTACCATGGGACAGATGTTCCATGGAGCATGATGAAGCCTTGCAGGGGAGAGCACAGGGCTGTCCCATCTAGGAGGCAGCACATCCTAGAATGCAGATTGTTGATATCGGAGAGAACAAGTGACCACCCAGGGCAGATGTGAGGTACACCGTGTTTACATAGCACAAAGTTGTCCAAAGGTACCTACATAAGATGCACTACATGGGTTCCTAAGTAGACTCCTGAGATAGTGACAGGCTTTGAGCTGCAAAGACCCAGCTTCTAGTCCTGCGTCTGTCATTTAGTAGCTGTGTGATCTTAAGCCTTTCATTTTTGTTTACCCATCTATATAATGGGACTAACAAGACCCATAATGCTGGGTGGTTGTGAGTGTCAGAAAGATTTTACATAAAAGTACTTGAGGAAAAAGTTTCATTTGACAATAATTTTAAATGTACAAGTTGCAAGAATAAAAATGGTACAAATAATACACATATACCTTTTTCCCAGATTCACCTGTTGTTATTATAATAGTATATATACATACTGTTATTTTACATATATACTGCTATTATAACTGTATATATTATATCTAGTTATATATATATATATATATATACTGCTATTATACTGTTATTCATATGGCAGGTTATAATATATATAACAGTGTATATATATATGTTATATACACTGTTAAAATCTACTGTTATAACATTTTATCATATTTGCTTCATTTATCATTTAGTCTCTCCATATTTATATATCTTTAAAAATATTTAAAATATATATGTGCATATAAAATATCTGTGTATATCTGTATAAAATATTTTTGAACCACTTGAGAGTAAGTTACATATATCATGGTCCTTAATACCTAAACACCTCAGTCTGTATTTCCTAAGAATAAGATACTCTCCTACACAACTGCAGTGTAGTCATCAACTTCAGAAACTTAACAGGATATGATAGTTTAGTCTACCGTTCATATTCCAATTTTGTCACTTGACCCACTTCTGACCTCCTGGCATCTCCCCTCCTGTACAGATTCCACCTAGGGCCAAGCTGTGCACATAGTTGCAAGTCCCTCACCTCCTTTCTTCTTTTAATCACAACATTTCTACAGGCTTTCTTTGTCTTATAAACGTGCCTTTGAGAAGTTACACTACAGCAACACAAGTTTAAGGGTAAAAACTAAAAATATAGGTAATCGCCAAGGAAAAAAAATCACTGATAAGCTCAGACCTCGGGTCAGGGAAGTCAACATGGTCCCACTTTCCTGCTCTCCTGGGAGCACCCGAAATGTCAAAATCACCTGTCTTTTGTCTTATTTTCTACTCTGTGCTTCTTTGCCCCCAAAGACAACTTTACCCTGCTCCTTTCCACAATGATGTCTGTGTGTGTGTTTGTGTGTGAATCTGTGAATGTGCTTCTGCAACCACAAAGTCCTATACAAGTTCAAAGTACTTTTAGCTACACAATACAGCTAGAAAATGGGACTGTGAAATATACATTTCCTGCTGCCGTGTTGCTCATTTCTCTGACTGTCTCTCTTCTTACTCATTCCTCTTTATTGTATAAGATCAGAGACTCTTTTCGCTGTGTCCCCAGAGCACTGTAATTGTGCCTTATTGAATCACACAGCTATTATGTGTTTATAGGTCTGAATCTCTTACCAGATTGAGATGCTATCGATGCCGGGACTATGCCTTATATCTCATTTCATCCTTGGTTCCAAGTAAGTCCTTGCTACATAGTAGTCAATTAATAAGGAGATATGGGAGGAATTAATTTGAATCGATTTAAACATGTTTCTGGGGGATGCAATGTTATATCGGAAATGACTCAACGTTGGTCTGCAGGTAAACTATTGAGTCTCAGCATCTGTGTAACTTGGAAGAATATTGGCTCATTGACGACATCACACTTGTTCAATTATCTACAAATTATTAAATCCACTTAGGACCATGGCCGACACAATGGTATCTAAGTGAAAACAGAGTAATTAATGGAACAAAATCACATGTAGGAAGAAAATTCAATCTTGTTTAAATTAAAACAGATGAAAAACACTGGTGGAAATTGGAGCACCAGATGGTATCAATACATTACACTAATTTTCTATTCACGTATTCAATTATAGTTTAAATAAAAACTAATATGGCTAATTTATCTCAGGGAGTTTGTATACATCATCTGATTTTACATTCCCACAATGTCCAACTTACCCACCGATCTCACACTGAACGATGTTTAGCCAAGCAGGGAATGATCTGCAGGGCATTCTGGGGCGGGATAGGAGGGTGCTGGCTCCTGTGGGCACCAGGAGCAAGGTATCACAGGGCTGGAAGTCAGTAATGAGTTCTGCTTCTCCAAGAGTGTGGTTGCAGATACAGTGCAGAATGCCCAGCTGAATTTGAATTTCGGATGAACAAAGAATAATTTTCTCGTACAAATATGTCCCAAATAGTGCATGAGACACATACTAAAAAACTATCTACACAGTTTACCAAGCACTTTCCCATGCATTTCTTTACTCTTTGCAACGGATCCACAAACCAGGGCCTCAGATTCAGTGGGAAAGAAGTGGAGGCCCAGAAAAAATGATGTCCAGGTGAAGCTCTGCCATTCCCAGCAGTATTTGAGGACAAGTCAGCATTCAGCAGCAGTCCCAGCCAGGACCTCCCAGGGGACGCAAGAGAGGGTAGGGTGGGGAAGTGGAACCAGGCCCTCTGACCCTATCCTCACACTGGAAGCTGACAAGAGCAAGCTCTCCTTCCAGGTCAGGCCTAGGGAAAGATTAACATCCAGGATGGGGAGAAACCCCTGTTCCCCACAGCCCTGAGACACTATGCAAAATAAAACTCTGCACCTGCTTTGTGGTGTTAGAATCTACTTTAAAATGGAAGGAGGGAAGGCATATGTGAAAAATTTCAAATTCTTAAGAGACAGCTAGCTTCAAAATCCAACTGAAAATAGAATAATTTTAAAAGACGAAACTTGGTACAAGTTTAAGTGACCTAAATCAGATACCATCCTGCTGTGGTGCCCATGGTGGTGACGGAATCAGAAGCAGAAAATACAGGATTACTCACAATGGGGCAAGATGCTATTGAGAGCCAGGAAAGAGCACAGACCACAAAGACAAGGGACTAACCATCTCCCCTTATGAAATGTAACATTTTTTTCCTTTTTAAGTAAACTTTCTTTTTCTTTTTATTTACTTATTTTTTTGAGACAGAGTCTCGCTATGTTGCCCAGCTGGAGTGCAATGGCACCATCTTGACTCACTGCAACCTCTGCCTCCCAGGTTAAAGCAATTCTCCTGCCTCAGCCTCCCAAGTAGCTGGGAGTACAGGCATGCGCCACCACGCCCAGCTAATTTTTGTATTTTTAGTAGAGACGGGGTTTCACCATATTGGCCAGGCCGATGTTGAACTGCTGACCTCAGGTGATCCACCCACCTCAGCCTCCCAAAGTGCTGGGATTACAGGTATAAGCCAACACGCCTGGCCTACTTTAAGTTCAGGGGTACATGTGCAGGTTTGTTATATAGGTAAACCCATGCATGTCATGGGGGTGGTTGTGTAGATTGTCACCCAAGTAGTAAGTCTAGTACCTGTTAGTTTGTTTTTTTTCTTTATCGTCTCCCTCCTCCTATCCTCCACCCTCCAATAGGCCCCAGTATATGGTTGTCCCCCTTTATGTGTCTATGTGTTCTCATCATTTAGCTCCCAATTTTAAGTTGAAAACACACGGTACTGGGTTTTCCGTTCCTACATTAGTTTGTTAAGATAATGGCCTCCAGCTCTATCCATGTTGCCACAAAGGACAAGGACGTGATCTTGTTCTTTTTTATGGCTGCATAGTATTCCATCATGTGTATGTACCACATTTTCTTTATCTAGTCCACCACTGATGGGCATTTAGGTTGATTCCATCTCTTTGCTATTGTGAATAATGCTGCAATGAACATACACGTGCGTGTGTCTTTATGATAGAACAATTTCTATTCCTCTGGGTATATACCCAGTGATGGGATTGCTGGGTCCAATGGTAGTTCTATTTTTAGGTCTTTAAGGAATCACCACACTGTTTTGCACAATGGTTGAACTAATTTACCATTAGGTTGAACTGCACCTGTTATGTTTTGACTTCTTAATAATGGTCATTCTGACTGATGTGAGATGGTATCTCGTTGTGGTTTTGATTAAAATGCAACATTTTCTAAAAAGAGGCCACAGGATTAAGAAGGAGGAACATGGGCTTCCAAGTTAAGCAAACCTGGATTCACAATTTGTCCCTACCACTTAATAGCTGTGTATTTCAATGAGGAACATATAGTGGCTGAACATCCTCTTTGGTGAAACTGGGCTATAGAGTCTTCCTTGGGAGTGTGCTCATGTCTCAGTTTACCTGAAATGCATCCCCCAAACAAGATGGACCAATACATGGATAGAGGGAGAGACAGATTGATCAATATGTGATCACGCAAGATGTCAATGGTATAATAAATCTAAGTGGTTGGTATAGAGGGTTGGCTGTACAATTCATTTGACTTTTCTGCATATTGCAAAATAATCAAAATACCTGTCTGAGTTGACGTGAGAATTAAATATGATGGTATACAGGTGCTTGAAACTTGGTATCTCAAACTTCTGTATTTTTTCAGTGGCACACGGAAGTGTCTCATGTCACTCATGGAAGGGGTCCGATAACATTTTGTAGGAGTGATGGGACCCAGATCCTTCCATAGTCCCTGTTCCCCACCTAATTCCAGCTCGTATGTTTGTCCTGCATCACAGAAAAACGTAGAGATGCTTACTGGATGGCAAGATAGAGGTTAGCATAAGAGTAGAGAAGTTTATCTCACTTTGGGCAAACTTCCCTTTGTAAGTGTTATTAAACTGGAAAAAAATGAGGTGCCTTAGTATTAACCCAAGAAGAAGCACAAACTGCTAACAGTGATAACTCTAAAAGCAAGGCTTTGTAGATAAATCCCACTGGACAAAGGTTGTACTTAACTAGCTGAGGTCTCTGCTCATTCTTCATTCCACCCCATCTATCCTCCTTAAGGAAATTATGACAAAGAAGTGTTTCCTGTATCTAGTTTGCACTGTGGAGAAAACAAAATATGAATATGAAATGTAATGATTAGTTTCAGTAAAATGTCTATTTTTCCTATTATCAAAATTTTCACTGATTCTTGCAAAATAATATAATCAGTAACATGTTTAATTCCTTAAAGTCTGCAATGCATAGCTTATTTTTAATAAAATGCAGAGCTCCTTGGGGAAACAGCTGATTCTAGGGCAAAAGTAATACAAAATGAGGATCTAGTTAAAAGGACACAGCAGCTACATTGGAGGGGCTTCCACTAATCAAACGTGGAACAATTTGAGCAACAAAATAAATAAGTAGAGTAACCAATAGAATAAAATAAGAACCCATGAGTCCTCACTGAGATAAATGTGTAAATAAAGTTGCGGAAATAAAACACTTTCTTATGGAAGTATTCCAACTAAATGCAGAAGAAATGATGGAATTAGAATATTCCCATTTGGCAACCACTATAGTAATAATTATTTTAGATAAGAATCATCAAGGATGCTAAAACTAGTGGACAAAAGTATGATGAGAAAGGGCACATATACCTTGTCTCTAAGTGTCTCCTCACAAGACACCTGATAATTACAAGGAAAACAACGACTTTCCCCCAGTGGAGAACCCTGAAAGATGTTACCTTAATCTATTGATCAAAGTTAGTAGTACCAATTATATTAGTGCAGGATGCTTAACAGAATAGCATAGACTGAATGACTTATAAACAACAGAAATGTATATCTTGCAGTTCTGGAGACTGGGAAGTCCAAGATTAAGGCACCAGCAGATTTGGTGTCTGGTGAGTGCCCACTTCCTGTTTCATAGTGAGAATCAAGCAAAGGTGTTAAGATGTTAACACTTGAGGAACCAAGGTAAGGGTTATATAGAAATTCTAAGTACTATTTTTGCAACTTTTCTCGAAGTCTGAAATTATGTCAAAATTTAAAAATAGAAAAAATCTTTTTCACAAAAAGTATATATTTGTAAGTTCTTAAATTAATCAACATTTAAAAGCACACTATATATTTGGTTGGTGCACAAGTAATTGCAGTTTTTGCCAATACTTTTAATATGTTTTAAATTTCCCCAAATTTCTAATTGTTTGTCTCCAAACTGGCCAAAAAATAAAAAAATAAAAATCTGAATTTCTCATGTCTTCTGAGTTTTTGAGAATTTTACTTTTCTTGCCTTAAAAAAAAAAAATTCTTCTAGAGCATTGATTTCCTCTGATGGATGACCAAAATTCAAACTCAAATTAAAACTCCCACAGAGCTCAAGGTGAGCCCCCCTGTGACGTTTTGCAACTTACCTGGTGCTGTTGTGAAAGGATTTCACTGCACCTGAGCACTGAAGTTCTAAGCTCCCTCAATGCATCTGTATGCCCCTCTAAAGATTGTGATCTTGTGTTGTGGTTGTTTCACAGACCTTCACTTCATTCCCTACCCGACTCCCACTACTTGAGGACTTGGAACTTGAGTTTTCATATTGTTTCCACCGAGTCTAGCACAGTGTTTAAGATTTGGAATGCTAAAAATGACATTTGTTATGATTCCACATTTTTTAGGCGTCTCTTCACAAAAATATCCCCTTAAATGTCTACATGTCGTGTTTACTCACAGAGCTATTCCTTGAGGAAAGGGCACTTTGATTTACTGAATGCCCACCATGCCAGACTCTGCAAATCTGCCATCTAGTTCTGTCCTTAATATTACCATACGACTGCAGGTATTGATATGCTCACTTGGCAGATGAGAAAATTGAAGTACAAAACGTTTTAAAATTGCTGAAGCTTATACAGCAAATCAGTTGCAGAGCTAGAATTTTAACTCAGACTAGCCTAATGGCAAAGTCCATGTATTTCCCTTTGATTATCATAAGTAACTCTCGATTTCAATCAGTTATTCTATTTCACAGTTTAGACAAACAATCCCATTGAACAGGCACCCACTTGTACAGCTGGTCCTTACAGATGCTTCTTTCGGTTCTCCTGCAGATTTGGGGGAGGGGAGATGGAAAATAAAAACATGGTTGTGGAGGAGAAAATTGAAAATGAAGCTCATAACCACTTGGAATTAAGGAATAAAGTGGTTGCTTATTGACATGCTTTCTATAATATCTCCATTGGAAAATAATTTATAAGGATATGTTCTCTCACATTTTATCATTGGAAGGAAGTGAGAGAAAAATTCCAAGAAGGACTGAGAGGCACCTGGGCCCAGATTCATGTTAGGTATCGTTCATCAGAACAGCTGGTTTGTCCAGAAATAATGGTAGCCCAGGCTGCTGTTTTCCCTCAGCACCTGATACCCCTTCTTTACGTTTAGCAGAAAATAGAAGCTATGATGTTGGGAACTGCACACCTCAGAGCTGCTAGCATGAATGGCAGGGCTTCAGCTCACTCAGTTCCAAGCCCTAATGCTCCTTGCTTCCTTCTGACATGGCCACATACCAGGAAAGGCAAATGCTCCAGGGTCTCCAGGAGGAGTTGGGCCATTCATCCACCAAGAATGAGAGAAGCCACACATACAAAGGGAAGTGTGAGAAAATAATAACAAAAGGGAACAGCTAAGAACTAATAGATGTTGACCTGAGAAGTGAGGAAGAAACTGATGCAAGACCTTGGAGGATATTGAAGACAAGGAAAATGCTCCTTGACACCCTGTCATCACATATTCCATGACATAGCCTAGGAAGGTCATTGGCAAACATCTTTGGAGAGCAATCTGGAATTCTCCAAATGACCCACTCACCTTGGGAGAAATTCTCTGTAGCTAAATAGGAGTTACCTGGTTTGAAGTCTAGGGAGATGAAAGGCTCCTTCATTGACCAAATAATAGCTAGTGATCACAGGCATCACCATACGGAGGAAACGAACCACCAAACTAAGTCCTGTCAAAATTCATGAGTCACAAAATTGTATACTATACAGCTGACCCTTACAATATGGGTTGTAAATGCTCAGGTCTACACTTACATGGATTTTCTTCCGCCTCTGCCACCCCTAAGACAGCAAGACCAACTCTTCTACTTCCTCCCACTCCTCAGCCTACTCAATGTGAAGACGATGAGGATGAAGACTTTTATAATGATCACTTCCACTTAATGAATAGTAAATATACTTTCTCTTCCTTATGATTTTCTTACTAACATTTTCTTTTCTCTAGCTTATTTTATTGTAAGAATGCAGTATAAAACACATATACAGAATATGTGTTCATTGACATGTTATCGGTAAGGCTTCTGGTCAACAGTGTGATGTTAGTGGTTAAATTTTGAGGGAGTCAAAAGTATTCATGGATTTATAACTGAGATGGAGGTTGGCACTCCTCACCCTCTTATTGTTCAAGGGTCAAGTGTAACAAAATATTTCATTTCTTTGTACGAAAAGCTTCAATTGTTGCTGTCTTAAGCATTCAAATCGATGATAGTTTGTTACAGATGACAGGAACATTGGGCCTCAATATCCCCATCTGCAAAATGAAAGGATTGGCCTTCATGCACTCCAAGAGTCCTTACAATCCTAAAGAATCCTTTGATATGCACTTTTTATTTCTTTTACCTGAGTAATGCATAAATTTTTGCTAAAGTGACTGTGTTATTCCTGCTAGCATACAAATTGCAGCAAGAACTAAATTTTTGAGCTACTGCGTTGGCCCTGAGTGTTTACTATAGAATTGAAATGTTTCACCAGATGGGAGCCTCAGCATAAACCATGTAAGTGGGGTCCACTCTTCCAGCATGCAGGGCACCCTTGCTTATGGTGTTAGACTCTCATTCAGAACTCTGTTAGCTACAACAGTAAAGCAAGGAGGCCAAAAGCATCCCCCTCTCTCACTAAGAAACTGGTAGGAGGCAAAGAAGAGCCATTCCAAAAATGTTGAAATGAGAAAATGTACAAACTAGAAAAAAATTCCATAAATAGAAGTATATTTCTCCTACATTCAATTTTCCTTAATAAGATCTTTAAGGACTGTCATTTACAAATTTATCTCAGCCATCTTTGAACCTATTTACATTTTCACCATGTTGAGAGAATGAGCTCCATATCATCTTTATATTTATTTGTCCTAAATTTACCTCCTTTAAGCTAGTTTTAGTAGTCTACCACCTCTTTCTCTCTGTATGACTAGGTTGAGCAAATCCAAAAATCTGAGTTGTGAAACAAAATATACTGAAAATTAGCCATGTCAAATCCTCTGTAAACTGAATTATAATATAAAAATGCATAAAAATTGAATAGGTAGAGTTTTCCCATCCAACAGATACCCATGAAAGTCTCTCAGGAAAATATCACACAAAAGATGAAAGAAGCAAACTTGTTTGTAGCCTAAAGGGTCACCTGGTTATGACTTTAGGTTTTACAGTGGAAAGGACTTACAGACAAGAAAATCTGGGAGGGAGTCATGTTTCATCCCTTGTTCTCTATAACTCTTTGAGAAGTTCCCTGACCACTCCACCACGCTAAGACAACATGATTGCACATGTAAAAGGAGGGCACCCTCCTAGTTAAGACTGTGGCCCAGGGAGTCAGCTTGCTTGGACTACATTCTACTCCCTCATGGACAGCTGTGTGACTATGGAAAAGGCGCTTCACTTATCTGTGCTTCAGTTTCTTTATCTGTAAAATGTGGAACTAATACTACCTACCGCATGGTGTTTTCATAAGGTTTAAATACATAAAGCTCTTAGAACATGTCTTGGACTTGATGAGCACCATGAAAGTATTAGCTGTTGTGATGACAGTCAGATAATAAATAGATATTCATTTTTTTCCTTCTTCTGCAAGTTTTGCAATACAAATGAAGCTCTATTCCATTATGGTTCCAAAGAGGCTATGCTTGTACCATGCAAATAAAAATTGCTAAGTGTACATAGAGACTAGGTTGATTGTTGATAAAGTAAATAGCAATAAATGACTTAAAAGTAGAAAATACTTTGAACAAAAGGAACAGCTTCCAGACTGCTAAGCTCACTAAGACAAGGGAATCTGATGCATTCTTTCCTGGGAGTCTTTAAGAAGAGAGTGCATAATTAGGTGTCCTGGTTGCTATTTAGGAAGTTACCTAACAAGCATATGGTAGCATGTATTTGGAGAAAGAATGGCATCGAATGGCAGCTGGACAAGATGTTTTCTAGGCTGTCCTTCCAACTCATGAATTCTTATAAGGTCCTAAAAATGTAAAGCACATGGCATATTTCATTTCTTTGTATGTAAAGCTTCATTTCCTTTAGGGTCTCCTTGGTTGGTTTCACTGACTATGACCCATTGTTGGAGGGCTGACAGCCACTCACCTGGCAATGCAGGGCCAGTGGCTTGCAAAACATTAGAAGGATCTGAGCACTCTTGCCCAGGGCTGTGCCCAGGGGCTTAGGACCCAAGCCTAGTTACTGAGGCCCGTGGATCATACAGCAAGCAGATGTCAGCCAGTTTTACTCACAGCCCTCAGCGAATGCCATCATGACCAGCCCATAACTCCAAGACCCACCCTGGAATTCACCTGCTGAAGTTTCCTCAGCTTCCTTTGTCTGTGCTTCAGGGTGTTCTCTGGCTGCCAAGTGTGCTCAGCCTATGCTAGGGGCTGGGGTGAACTTCACCTAACCAGGGAAAGATGTGATGAAAAAATACCCCAACTTCCTTGCCACTGTGTTAATGAACCGAATGTTTGTGCCCCTCTCAAATTTATATGCTGGCTCTGAAATCCCCAGTGTGGCTGTATTTGGAGATAGACACTCTAAGGAAGTAATTAAGGTCAAACGAAGTCATGGGGTGAAAACCTGATCCAAAAGATTAGTCTTCTTATAAGAAGAAAGCTAAAGCTGGGTGCAGCGGCTCATGCCTATAATGCCAGCACTTTGGGAGGTTGGAGGATTGCTTGGGAGGTTGGAGGATCACTTGAGGCCAGGAGTTTGAGACCAGCGTGGCCAACAAAGTGAGACCCCCATCTCTACAAAAAATTTAAAAATTAGGCAGGCATAGTGGGTCATGCCTGTAGTCTAAGCTACTTGGAAGGCTGATGGGGAGAATCCCTCAAGCCAGGAGTTGGAGTCTACAGTAAGTTATGATCCTATGATCACACCAGTACACTCTAGTTTGGGCAACAGAGTGAGACTCTATCTCTTAAAAAAGAAGAAGAAGAAGAAGAAGAGAGCTACAGAGTTCTTGCTCTTTCTCTCTCCATGGGCATGCACCGGGGAAAGACCAGGTGAGAACGCAGTGAGAAGGCAGCTGTCAAAAATCCAAGACAAGAACCCTCACCAGAAACTGAATTTGCCAGCACCTTGATCATGCAGTTGGCTCCACAACTGTGAAAATACATTCCTATTCTTAGGAGGAAAGTCTGCAGTTTAGGCTTTAGAAGGCCTTGAACATTATGGAGTATCATTGAAGGCATTATGTGAAGGGCCAAGTGTGTTTGTGGAAAGGAGAAGAGGAAGACCTTTGATAGGGCTCCTGGGCTGAATGCCCACAGGTGTGCCTCAGACTTTCTTTACCAGACATGATATACCACCTTCTTTCACTCTCCGACCTCCTTTGGGTGAGAATGAATTATATGGAACCGCATTTCTCCCACGTAGAAACAGCCCAAATCCTGGGTACAGAGTAATTCACTGTATATGAGGGAAGTAAGGGCTCCTGAAGGTCTTTCCAGCTCAGGGGTTCTAGGATTTTATTGTAAGACTACCCTTCATTTACATATGACATCGTAACTCCCTGAAGGGAAGCCTCATGGGGTTACTGAGGGTTGGTTTCTGAAGGTGACACTTTCAACATGAAATGGTGGTTGGAGTCCCAAGTAGAAGGACTTGTCAGTTGGCATCTATGGAAGGTGGACTCGCCTGCCTCAAGCTTGGCAGTTGGTCCCAATGCCCTGTTGTCATGGCTCTAGATTTACTGTTTTGAGCATGCAAACATAACTTTGTAATAAAGTCAGTGGGTTTACATTATTTAACAGCATGTGTGATGCACTAACTGTTTGTGAGGGAAACGTGAAATCCTGTAACAAGTACCTGCCTCAAGAAAATGGGTGATTTTGATCATCACACGAGGAGCCTGGGCTAATTTCCCTGCCAAGCATATTTTTCCAGAGCATTAATCTAGTATAAATCACTTAAGTCAATCTCCAGAACCACTTTGGTCCTCATAATTTTTATTTGCATAATTCATCAATTAAAAATATTGGAGGAGAAATAAATGTGTTACTGCAGAACACATTCTTTTGACTCTCCATAAAATTATATCCTATAAATTTTAGGCTTACCTGGGCTCAGAATGAATTTGCTAGTCCCCTAGATATGCTACAAAGAGGAATCCTCATTTTTCAGGCAGCCCTTTTCTGTAGATACTTTGTAGACTAACAAACCTAGATTTGCATTCTCATTTCATGTATAACCTTGAAAAGTTGTTTCAACTCTCCGAACATTAATTCTCTCATCTAAATATTGGTCACACACACACACACACACACACACACACTGAGACTTAATTAATATAATAATATTTACTATTTCTAGGGGTTGTTGTAAAAATTAATAAGAAAATGTACTTTGGGAGGCGCAGCGGGCGGGACACGAGGTCAGGAGATCGAGACCATCCTGGCTAACACGGCGAAACTCTGTCTCTACTAAAAATACAAAAAAAATTAGCCGGGCGTGGTGGCGGGCGCCTGTAGTCCCAGCTACTCCGGAGGCTAAGGCAGGAGAATGGCGTGAACCCGGGAGGCAGAGCTTCAGTGAGCCGAGATTGCGCCACTGCACTCCAGCCTGGGCGACAGAACTAGACTCTGTCTCAAAAAAGAATAAAATGTATGTAAAGTGTCTAATAAAAATCATCAGAAAATTGGCACTTTTAGTACGTATCTGTCATTCTTTGTCCATGAAGCATCCATATTCCATTCCTGAATTTAAGCAATTCCCTACCTTTTTCATCTTGGTGGGAAATAGAAACTGACAATTCCAGATAACAACTTTCCCAGGATCCCTTGAAGTGAGGCCGCCACACCCACAAGGTTAGCCAATCAGATACACATACCCTAGGTTTGACCAATCAGATGCATCTGCTTGGACGTGAGCCGAAGGACTGTACTGCACATAAGCAGGATGCTGGAAAATCCTTCCACAGGGCTAAACTGGTAGCAGAAGCACATGGCTTGTTGAGGCACCAGAGACAACAATGTCGGCTGTAGTGACTGGTGACCAGTGCTCAGTGTAAGTAGTGATGTTCTCACTGGAATAGTTCTAAGCTATTATTTGGGCTGTGGGCCTGGCAACATGACTTTCTGCCCACTTTTCAAACCCAGTTCTCCAATCTTCCTGGTAAAGCTATACGTAAGTCTATCCCTGTTACTTTTAACTGCTGACGCAGATATGTGTGGTCTATTTGATTCAGGTGCCTTTCTGTAAACATACCTAAAAGCATGGCTTTAGCCCTAGAGTGTGATAAAGAAAACCAAAATGTAGGTTGAGAATGATGAACCCTTCACCATGAAAATGTTTTTCAAGCAGAAAATTACAAAGGATAAATGACAAACATGATCATTGGTAGTAGAATATCAATATTTTTACTAAGGAATCAATGAATTTCTGGTCATGGTAGCTGAGATGATCTTTAATCTTGACTTGATCTTGGTTCTCTCCACCATTCATCACCTTTTACTTCCTCTCTGCTGATCTGCTTCAGCATCCATCACCAGCCCACACTCCAATTGATCTGTTTTGTGTGGGGCTGCGCTGAGGTTTAATTGTTCTTTGTAGCAGGTAGAGCTGATTCATTAATTGCAGGGCATTCTCAAGGGCCGTCGACAGTTGCTCTAAATTCAGTAACTTAACACCTGGTCAATTACATTTCTTTTGCTATAACTTTGTGTATACCTATTCACCTTTGCCCAAACCCATAAAATGTTGAAATTCTGAAGTTTATCGTCTATGAAGTGCAAAAGCACCCTGATAAAGATTGCTGCAAAACATCAGCTTAAGCCTGGCAGGCTCGGCCAGGTATCATATCTCAGGTGGCCCATAAAAGTAAGTGAGTCTTATTATCAATGAGAGTTTGAGGAAACCAATCAGAAGCCCCTACACAGTCCAACTGAACCCAGATTTTATTTACCTTTTATGTTTCCAGCTTTAATGTCTTGGCTCCGTAACCTAAACTTTATTTTTATTTGCACGATGTGACACAGTGAATTTATGAACACACAAGCACATCCGTGCACACATACACATACACACACACATACACACGCTGTCTTATAGATTTTATCAAATCTTTTCCACTTAAAAAAACAACAGTGAATTATAAACTATTTCAGACGTACAAAGAGGTACAAAGAGTTATATGGTAAACATCTACATGCCTTACTTTCCTTTTTGCCTTTTCCATGTGATTGTGGATTTAGCCAAACTTTCCCTGGCATTTAAAGCAGGCATTTCACTTAGGAACTTCAGATTAGCTTACTCTATTATTTCTAGCAGGGATTTTATACTATAGCTTAAAAGATCCACTGAAACCTTTGTTGACTTTCCTAGATAGGGAGACATATTTGAGAAATTCAGAATTCTGATTTAAAACTTAAAGTGAACTTGGAGGTCAATGAATAAACTGGGCTATCTCCACACTTAGTATATATTCATCTATCCAGTAGGTCTATTAATGCCTCTACTCTGGTTTGAATAACAATTGATGCTTTAAAATGGGACTCCAAAACATACTAGCATAAAACAACCATTTTATTATGATCAGGGCACAATGGGGGCAGTTTATCTCTGTTCTGTGAGATCTGGAACCTTAGCTGAAAAGATGCAGTGGCAGTTGGTCACTCAAATGCTGGGCACCGGAATTACTTTAAGATGAACTCACTCACATGTTCAGTGATTGATGCCACCTGGGGCTACTGACCAGAGCTCTTATATGTGGCTTCTCCATGTGGCTTGGGCTCCCTCCCAGCATGGCTGTTCCTGGGAAGTCAAGTTTCCTACAGGGTGGTTTAGCGTTCTAGAACTAATGATTTAGTAAACAAGGTAGAGGCTGTACCCCCTCTCCTATTCTAACCTAGCCTTAGAACTCATCTCTGCCACATTGGGTTAGTTACAAGTGACTCACAAGGTACGAGAAGGAGTGGCAAAGGATTCACAGCATTTTTATTTTTTATTTTGAGACAGGATCTCACTCTGTCACCCAGGCTGGAGTGCAGTGGCATGACCACAGCTCATTGCAACCTTGACCTCCCAGGCTCAAGAAATCCTCCCACCTCAGCCTCCCGAGTAGCTGGGACAACAGGTGTATGCCACCACGCATGGTTATTTATTTTATTTTATTTTATTTTATGTATCCCCCTATGTTGCCCGGACTGGTCTTGAAGTCCTGAGCTCAAGATATCCTCCTGCCTTGGCCTCCCAAAGTGCTGAGATTACAGGTGGGAGCCACCACGCCCAGCCACAGCATTTTTTTTTTCAACAACAACAATCCTAAATGGTTTCTCTGCAACTTGACATTTAAACAACTCCCAGCATACCCACGCAAGCCACCAAAGGACAGAGAAAGCAGCCCGTCTAGCCACTTACCCTTAAGAATGGCACACTTTAGTCTCCCTTGCCCAATATTGTCCTTTGGATTTTCCCTATTGCTAACTTGCATCTTATTTGGCTGCACACGTTGGCGAGCCCATTTAGATTGTTGACCCCAAGTCTAAACTCTCTCCCTGGCTCTGACCTGATTCTGCTCATGAAAACAGCCTCCCTCATGAGGTCTGCGTTCTCCCAATTCCAGTGCGTCTCTAGCCCTTGAGGTTAAAGGCATGAGGATTGGGTATAGTGCTTTGGAAATGAAAAGAAGAAAACAGGTTCAGGCCTTGTAAACACTTCTGAAAGCCTTATTCACATAGATTTAAGGTACGCTTCTTCTCATTAAAAGCAATGCGAAGTCTCTAGATTATATCTGGCCAAATAGCAAATATTAAGTATGAAATCATTGAAAACCATGAAAGAGAGAGAATTCATGGGTTACATGAGGCAACCAACTACATCAAATTTCTAAATTGAAAAATTATTTATTCTTTCAAATGATTATTTTCTGAGTTCATTCGAAATCAAAGTCTATAGAGCACCCAATCATTTCTAAATAACAGGCTTGGGGATTTTACTGGAGTCAGGACATTGTGTTTCTCATTTATCATTTATGGTGTGTTTGTTTTTCAGAGGAATACATCAGCCTAGAATCAAATGTTTATATTTATTCTTCAGATATGTCCTGGCTGAACTATCATCAATGTCTGCACTGTAGTGTGGAATTAAACATTTTCTGTTTACCTTGTCTCTTTACACATAAAATTTTTATTCTTTTCAGCGGCCTGACATTAACGAGGGTACTGGTCTTGGGATAAGAAATGAGAATCTACTCAGATCCTCTCCAGAAAATCTGCTTTATAATTCCCTAAAGCTACAATTACATGCAACCTGGATTCTTGAAATAAAACACAATTGAATTCAAATGACATCTACATGAGACCCAATAACTCGATTATATTGTTTTAAGTTTCTTAATGTGGTCAAAGGCAGCCCATGGCTTTATCACAAATTAGGCAAGCTTTTGAGGGAAATGCTGAAAAATTGCAAGTCCTCACGTATGGACTGACAACTGAACAATTTGCTTACTGTGCTTCAGAAAGAGGGGCCAGCTCTGTGAGGTGCTGTCGAAATGACTGAAAACCACCCACTGCGGATTTCTACTTCCCTGTATGAAAACCAGCCTTCTCAGGGATTATCACCGCTGATAAGAGGAGAAAATTGCCTTCGCAGTTGATGATTGTGGTTAACTGGTAAGGGAGGCTTCACGTACTGGATCTTGGAAAATTCATAGGGATACAAAGAATAATGCTCTGACTTCTAAAAGCACCAAATGTTAATTTTCAAGGAACCATGGCTCTTTTCCTTTGATAAGATCAGAAAAAAATTGTATGTATCTGTAAAATTTAAGAATGTTTGACCAAAGAAAAGCTCTATAATTATTTTTGGTTTTTAATATTTTCTCATTTTTGCTTATGTGACTAAATATTGATATAAAAGTTACAATCAGAATGAATATAATAATTTGTAATTCTTGGCTTAACAATATAGTTAGGATATTTTGTCTGCTTTTTTAATATTGTCATTATTAATGAACGTGAAACAGCTTGTCTATTTGAGGTAACTGATAGAAAAATTTGTGAAACTTACGGTTATTTCTAATTGTGGATACTAAAATCTAAAATATGATCACTGTTCGTAATTGTTTACCATCATGGATAATAGTTAATGCAGTTTTTTTCTTCTACAGAATTCTCAAGATAAAATTCTGGGACGAGAATTACTGAGGCATAAGGCATGAACCTTATCTGTTGGATCTTCAAACAACTTCTCGCAGATTTTGTGCACAGCACAAGTCCAAGGGATGCAATTCACAAAGCTCCTTTCACCCAAAATTGTATGCTGTGAACAGAACCCTCGGCTTGACCCGCCACGACCGTGCATGGCCACCCAGCAACACACCTTGAAATATCAGCCTACTGTTAAGTTGCTTTTTCAAATATTAACCCAAAGAATTTCAAGGAAAGAAGAGAAAATCCCATTCTCCTGCTTAAGTTGTTGTTTAAGGAGTTAATTAGGGATACAAGGACAGAATATTTAATAGCAATAAATTAAGATAGGGCATTTCACTATAAAAACCATGGGTGGTTAACAGTATAATACTTAAGATGTAATTTCTTCAGGAAAATTAGGCACTTGTGAATTCAGTTAGAATTTTCAAATAATAAAAAATAAACATTTCAAGAAAAATTAAAAGAAATAAAGATAAAAGAAGAAACAAATTTAGACAAAGATTTAAAAAACAGTCGAAATGATAAATATCGGCTGGGCACAGTGACTCACACCTGTAATCCCAACACTTTGGGAGGCCAAGGCGGGCAGATCACCTGAGGTCAGGAGTTCAAGATCAGAGTGGCCAACATGGCAAAATTCTATCTCTACTAAAAACACAAAAATTAGCTGGGTGTGGTGGCAGGCGCCTGTAATCCCAGCTGCTTGGGAGGCTGAGGCAGGAGAAACCCTTGAACGCAGGAGGCAGAGGTTGCAGTGAGCCAGGATCACACCACTGCACTCCAACCTGGGGGACAGAGTGAAACTGTATCTCCAAAAATAAATAAATAAATAAATATAAAAAGCTAAATATCATGACAACATCCCTAAAAGCCCTAATAAAGTAGACTGATTGTTGATAAATCTAATAAGCAAGTACAGAAAAATAACAAATGAGCCATATAAAACTGAGAAAGGGTAAAAAAAAAAATACCTTACTTTTAATGCTGTTACCTTTTTTTTTTTTCTTTTGAGACGGAGTCTCGCTCTGTCGCCCAGGCTGGAGTGCAGTGGCCAGATCTCAGCTCACTGCAAGCTCCGCCTCCTGGGTTCACTTCATTCTCCTGCCTCAGCCTCCCGAGTAGCTGGGACTACAGGCACCCGCTACCTCGCCCGGCTAGTTTTTTTGTATTTTTTTAGTAGAGACGGGGTTTCACCGTGTAAGCCAGGATGGTCTCGATCTCCTGAACTCGTGATCTGCCCGTCTCGGCCTCCCAAAGTGCTGGGATTACAGGCTTAAGCCACAGCGCCTGGCCTGCCATTACTTTTAATGGCAAAAAAACACATTTTTTTGCACCAACCTAATAAAAGTGATTATGAATACTATGTTAATAAATGATATTAAATTTGAAAACAGTAATGAATAATATGTCCAATTACAGACCCATAAATTCAAATATTCATGAAGGAAGTAAAGAGTCTAAGCAAACATATGACCAAAAATAAATAAATATAATGACAAAGATATTGGAGTTTACCAGTTGAGAAAAAAACAGAATCTCATTCTTAAATCGTTTCAGACATCCAATGAATAAATAAACCACTTGTTACATAAATAAATTGATGACAAAAATAAGATCCGATGATAAAACTCTTCTCGTAAGGCAAATTTTACTGATTCCTAAAGTTGGAGCAGATGCTATAAAAATTTAAACCTGTAATAACTGCAAACTGCTCATTTTATAATATTAATTGGCAAAAGCAGAAATCAAGGTTGTGTATACACTGTGATTTCAATCATGTAAGAAAACGAACACTGCATGTTACAAACAATGAAACTGGGAAGAAAAAAATGTCAGAATATTCAGAGTGGTTCACTCTGGATTTAAGTGAGTGATTTCATTTCTGCTTATTCTTTGAAGGTTTCCCTATTGCCTCTTTGAATTGGAGGGGGAAGACTGGGCTCTCAGAAGGTGAATTATGTCCCCCACAAAAATTCATATGTTGAAGTTCTAATTCCCAGTACCTCAGAGTGTGACTATATTTGGAGATAGAGTTTTTAAAGAGGCAATTAAGGTAAAATGAGGTTACTAGTGTGAGCCCTAATCTAATGGCAGGTGTCCTTTTAAGAAAAGAAAATGTGGGAAGGATATGTGAAGAAACAAGAAGACAGCCATGTACTAGCCAAGTAGAAAAGCCTGGAATAGATCCTTCTGAGAGGGGAAGGCAGCTGGACTTCTGGGTGGGGTGGGGACTTGAAGAACTTTTCTGTCTTACAAGAGGTTTGTAAAATGCACCAATCAGTGCTTTGTAAAAACGCACCAATCAGCACTGTGTGGCTAACTAGAGGTTTGTACAATGCACCAATCAGTGCTCTGTAAAAATGCACCAATCAGCACCCTGTAAAATGGACCAATCAGCACTCTGTAAAATGGACCAATCGGCAGGAAATGGGCAGGGACAAATCAGGGAGTAAAAGCTGGCCACCCCAGCCAGCAGCCTCAACCAGCTGGGGTGCCTTACCACTGTGGGTAAGCTTTGTTTTTTTCACTCTTCATGATAAATCTTGCTGTTGCTCACTCTTTGGGTTCGTGCCACCTTTAAGAGCTGTACCACTCACGGTGAAGGTCTGTAGCTTCATTCTAGAAGTCAGTGAGACCACGAACCCACCAGCAGGAACAAACTCTGGACACGCTTCCTTCACAGCTCACAGAAGGAACCAAACTGGCTGACACACTTTGATCTTGAACTTTAAGCCTCCAGAACCATAAGAAAAAAAAAAAAAAAAAAAAAAATATATATATATATATATATATATATATATATATATATATATATGTATATTTTGGTGGTGGTGTTTAAGCCACCCAGTCTGTGGTACTTTGTTAAGAGAGTCTTCACAAATGAACACAAGGTCCTCCCCTTCCTTCCTTCCTTCCTTCCTTCCTTCCTTCCTTCCTTCCTTCCTTCCTCCCTCCCTCCCTCCCTCCCTCCCTCCCTCCCTCCCTCCCTCCATTCCTTCTTTCTTTTTCTCCCTCTCCCCGCCTTTTTCTCCCTCTCCCCTCCTTCCCTTTCTCCCTTTCTCCCTTCCCTTCCCTCCTCTCCCCTCTCTCCGTCCCTCCCTTCCTCCCTTAGTAATCTCATTGGAGAACTTGAAAACAATTTAAAAAGCATGTATTACTTCTACATACAAATTTTCATTACACTACTTGCCAATACCCGTGGGGGCAGTTATTCGGATTACTGGGAGCTATGTTAATAATGTTATACTCGGTATTTGGAACCAACAACTCCAACTAAGGGAAAGCCACTGGACTAGGTAGCTGTAAGTCAATTCTGTTTTAGTGGCTTTGAGCTTTTTTTCATCAAGTAATAAAGATGAAAAGAATGGATGGGCGTCTTTGTGCCAAGAATGGTGTCAGTGGGAATAGAAAAGGAAAGGTCATTACCTCTGCATTTAAGTTCCATCTGATCAAAGCTGCATTACTCAGTGACGTCGGGTTTTTATAGCTGTTCTTTTATAGCTATAAAAATATCTCTACTCTTGATATTCCTGAAGGGAAAATAATGCAGTTATTGCCAGGCTGAAACCCTGAAGCACAAAGCATCTTTATCCCCTTGAATCAATTGCCTTTATAATTCAAGTCTTGGTAACACGAGTATTTTATAAAATACTATAATGGAAAGAAAATTTGGTTATGCATCCAAAGAGAGAACCCTACAAGGATCAAGTAGGCAATTCATACCCTGCAGCATTTCCAGTCCCATCAGGGGACCAGCAGGTGACTTTCATACTAGATGTACTGATGTAAACTTCACTTCCACAAAGAAATGTGCTTTCTGCCATCATCCCTTCAAGTCTACCTTTTTATTTTCCCATTTTTCATAAGGGCATATTTGCAGATAACTATTTCTCTACTCTAAAGAAAAATGCCACTGTGAACAGCTGGCAAGTGGCACTGACCCTAATCTTCATTGAGTAGAGGGTGGCTGAGACTTCACGAACCTGGCAAACATGTGCTCCCTCCAAAGGGGTATAGCTGCCCGGCCAAAGCTGACTCTGCAGAATATTCATCAATAGCTAATAAATGAAAGAACATTTTTGATGGCTATGTGAATTCTCCAAGTTTTACAAATGTTGGCTCAAAAATTGTTAAAGTACCTTATTTACCAAATCAATTACTCTTGTGAGTGGGATGCAACCACTGCTAGTGGAATAAACAAAGTCCTGCTCTGGAAGTCAGAAAAATGAAATCCTGGCTCTGTGTGTTAACTGTTGTGTGGCCTGAGGCATTACTGGACTGCTTGGCTTTCAGTTTCAGCACTTGGAAAATTTATGTTTTTTTGTTTTTGTTTGTTTGTTTTTTATTTGTTTTTTTGATAAAGCTTCCAGCAGAGGGTCTGATATTTACCAGGTCTTTAATAAATGTTAGGTGATTATAAATACACCTACAAAAGTCTATTATCATAAGATGATGTATCAATTAGACGAGGCAGATAAAGCAATGGACAAAATTCAGTACCCATTCTGAACAAAGAACTTATGTTAAATACAGAGACACTTTCATAATAGGGTTACTACTTACACCCAAAGTCATTTAAACCTCATGAAAGATGCTTTCTTGAAATTTCATTTAATGTTTTCCACTGTAACCTATATCTTATTCTTAGTTAACTTACCTAAGATCTAAGACAGAAAAAGCTTGAGAAGATTTCCACTCCCCAGGCAGGCAATCAAAGGCTACATGATTTCCCTAAGATCCCACAGTGAGTCACGGGATGCAGGCAGCATCTGATCTCAGTTTTAGTCCACAAGATGAGTGAGCAAAAGTATTTCCAACACAACATTTTAAAATGTCTTCCTTGGGTGCTTGATTACTTCAATTATTCCAGGATGATCTGGTGATATCTGGTGACTTAGTATGGATTCCAAAATGCCATCCTAAATTCAATAGGTGGATGTCCTTTATCTTTGGATTCAAGGAAGGAATGAAATACCCAAGAAGCAAAGGGGACTTGAAATGCAGAAGAGTTCAAGAAGGTAGCGGAGTAGTATTTGCCAGTTTCCAGTGTGTAAATTCTCCTACCATGGCCGATTTCAAGCTACCACTGTGGTGTCAACCAGACTGCCAATTTTTTGAAACATTGGTAATCAGCTCTTTCATGCCACTTGAAGTAGGCTCCAGCACAACACTAGCTCTGCCTGTCTTCATTTCTGTGAATTACCACCTGAAAATGTGGCTTTGATGATCACATACTTGGAATAATTGCTCTTGTTTTTGTTGTTGCTTTTTCGATTTATTTTTAATTGCCCCAAATTATTTTTTCCCAGTACCACTCATATGTAAAATGCAAGTAATTTGCTTTTTGGCTGTGATATGGGTATAAATCCTGCCATATGAAAGAAGACAACATCTTATGGCTATACCCTTTCAAGCATCTCTCCTCCAGCTCTTCTGGCGTAATGCCTGATGGAAGGGAACAGCTCATAAGCAGAGACTGGGAAATATGGTAATATTTTGACTTATAAATGTTTGTGAACATTTCTGTCTGTCAGGATTGAACCAATAAAATGTCCTAAGATTCTTCTAGTCAGGAAGTTGTTGTATTACTTTAGGATACAAAAGAACCTCCAAACACCATGATGACTAAAATAAGAGGACAGAGGGAAACCCCGGTGACCCTGACAATAAGAACAAAATCAATATATCATATTTTTGTGGCCTTTTATATTACAAAGCACTTTTACACACATTCTCAGAGTTCTGGATATTACATTTTAAGAGGACATTGATAAATGGGAGAACATCCAGAGGAGACCACTAACAATAAGAAATACTTACACTGCAGGATTGTGTGCAGTGGGCCATGGACTCTACCAGTGGTTTTACCTGTTCAGTCTTATTTAATTCTTTCAACTCTCCCATGATCTTATAGAGGAGGATAATAATAATTGGAGGTTATGATTAGTAATTTGTCTTATGTCATGCATTTGGTGAATAATGAAGCTGATATTTAAAACCAAGGAGTCTGATTCCAAAAGTTGTTCTCTTAACTACTAGATAGTATTCAAACCGTATTTTGCCTGACGTAGAGATTAACCAGTGAAATGCTAAATGTTTCAAGTTCTTGAAAGCTCCTCATCTGGATTGAGGAATTACATCTATGAGTGTCCCCAGAGGAAGGCACTAAGACCAGAGTGTAGAAAATGTGCTAAAATGCTGATGTGGAGACAAAATAGGCTCATCTTTCTTTAGCAGAAGCCTAAAATGGAAGGAACCATCTTGGGAAATCATGATTTTCTCATCATTAAATGACTCCCAAAGACTGGATTATAGGTTTGGGGTACTTCTAGGAAGAATATGGACTAAGAAGTGTAGTTTGGATTAGATAACCTTCCTATGCTGTCCAATGCAGTAGCCACTATCCACGTGTGGCTATTTAAATTTCATTAACACTGAGCAAAAATTAAAATTCAGCTCCTCAGTCATACAGTCATGCTTCATGTGCTGAATAGCCATCTATGACTAGTGACTATCGAGTTGGTGGACATGTTGGGTGTGCAGATGTATAGAACATTTCCAATATTGCAGAAAGTCCTATGGACAGTGTGGTTCTAAACTATAAAATCTGCCTTTTAGAATTCTCTGTGATTTTGAGAAAAGCAGGATGAGTAATAATTCTAATTTTATAAATGAGAAAATTGAGGTTGGAAACTTTTTTCCTAGCTTAAGTGTTAACACTTCATGATCCTCTGATGCCTACACACACCTGGCTCCCCACCACCAAACACCTGTTTCCACTGCTGCAGCCACTGGGCTGTGGGTGTTCAGGCGGATTCCCTTAATTATTTCCAGTGCTTCTTTTTTGTGGCCAAAGGAGAACCTGGTAATGTGCTGTTTGGTGTGTAGATAATTATCAGTTATCCATGACTCCCCTTTCATTTGCCCACAGAGCATTTCCTGAGATCTTTGAAAGCAACTGGGCCACAACGCTTTGTGGGCAAAGAGAGGAATTATAGTGGCTGGGAGGAAAATAAATTGTGATGTCAGCTTGATTACAGTGTTGGTTACTGCTCAGTCAAAACTTTGTGATAAAGAGCCTTTCCACAGGAAATTCATTTACAGATACCATCTACCATCTAGCATGGCACCTCCTGCTGACCACCTCAACAGCAAACGGAGTGCTGCAGGAGTACCTGTGGTCAGCTTGGTGTTGGCATTAGGGCAGATCCCTATGGAAGGTGCAAGCCTTGCAGGACTTCCTCAATCCAACAGAATTGAAATTTATTCATCTCAACATTCAGGCAACTGGTTTAACAGGAAAAGCATTCAAGACCTGAGGTGCCTACTCAATAAATCCACACTAATCTATTATTGACTGGCTGGCTTTCTGGTGGGTTCTGTCCTTTATTTATGTGTCTTAACAGTAAATCAGAAATAGTCACCGTGGGGTGGTGCATGCTTTAATTTTGGATAATGGTCAAGAAGAAACACTTGTGGAGCCTTCTGTATGCCAAATACTAAGCTAGGTATTTCTACAATACCTTATCACACTTAATTTGCACATCATCAACACAAGAAAGGTATTTTCCTCATCCTGATTTTATAAATGAGGAGACTGTGGTGTAATGAGCAGTAGATCTGGAAGTTAACCTCGAGTCTTCAGATTAAAACTCTAGGGCTTTTTCTACTAACACATAGCTACCGCTTAGAAGAAAGGTGGCATAAGATTTTGATTTGAATATCCTATTCCTGGACTCCCAGGATATCTCACCGTATCTCATCGATGCCTCACTAACTTATTGCCTCCCTATGCCCCCAGATAATGTCATCAGTAACAATATTACTCAAATGCTACCAATACATAAGTTGGTCATTCTTTCTTTTTGTTTGCATATGACACTTCCCCTACCTAAAAATGTGTCCTCCCTTCCCTCATAACTCTGTATTAATCCCTGACTTTCAAGATCATTTTAGTAATCTTATCACTTCAAGACAGCCACTTGGGGCTGGGCCAGGTGGCTAACAGTTGTAATCCTAGCACTTCAAGAGACTGAGGCGGGCGGATCGCTTAAGGTCAGGAATTTGAGACCAGCCTGGCTAAGATGGTGAAACCCCATCTCTACAAAAATACAAAAATTAGCTGGGTGTGGTGGCGCACACCTGTAATCCCAGCTTCTTGGGAGGCTGAGGCAGGAGGATGGCTTGAACCCGGGAAGTGGAGTTTGCAGTGAGCCGAGATTGTGCCACTGCACTGCAGCCTGGGCGACAGAGTGAGACTTCATCTCAAAAACAAAAAAAGAAAAAAAAGGAAAGCCACCTGAAGAATGCTGACAATCATGAGTTATGCAGGGCGCCCGAATGGACCAACTTTTCCTTTAAAACTCATTTATAATGCTTCTATATCATTAATTAGTTTTCATGGCCCAGGTGTTTTAATGTGTGCATCTTACATACTTTAATTGTGTATCTCTTTTGAGGAAGAAAGCTATTCTTCATTGCTGGTGCTTCTTTCCTATAGTATGCTCACATTTTTTATCAAGAGAACATCCAGTATTTGAATTTAGAATCAGAGCTCAAGTTGTCTAAATGGGTTGGTTCCTTTTTTGATTTGAACTCTAAGGCTATGTATAGTTCCTGGACTTTGAAGTCAAGCAGACCTGGATTTAAATCCTCATTTTATTATTTAGGATGCTTTGGGGTGCAAGTGATGTAAAATCCTCAACTCAAGTGCCTTACACAGCAAAGAAACTATTATTTCATAGTAAGAGGTTGGGAGTACGGTGGTTTCAGAGTCAGTCCATTTTTCACATCAGGAAGTCATCACAAGAAAGACCCAGATTCTTTCTTGTTTCTTTGCCACTCTTAGTGCTTTGAATTTGTCCTCAGGCTATGGTTGGACAGTAGAGCAATGGCATGTATCATAGCCAGCTACAGCAACATCCAGTAAAAGAAGGGACTGTCCCTTCTTTGGGTCTCTTTTGGGGAAGGACACAACCTTTCCTAGAAACTTCAGAGCAGCCATCTGTTCATATCCCCTCATTTAGAATTGGGTCATACGCATACCCCTGAGCCAATCACCGACAGGGGGCTGGGGGCATCAGGGTTGCTTTAGGACAATTAGGATTCATCTGCTGGGACTAAGGCGCGTGGCCCCACAGAGGAGGGTGGGCAGGAAGGGGCTGTAGCAAGAGGAGGGAAGGGACGAGTAAGCAAGGAAACCGTAGCTCACTAGCTGCAAGACCTTGGGCTCATTCATTAACATCTTTAAATCTTAATTTCTAAATCAGAAACATGGAAATAATACCTACACTATACCTCATAGAAGTGTGAGAATTAGATCAACTGACCTTTTCACAGTGCCTGACACACAGAAAGGTTGGTAGATCGTTTTGTTTTAGGGAACTCCAGACTCTGCTTCCCGGTTAATGCTGCTTCTGTCTGGTCTTTTGTGAAGAAACATACCATTCCCAGTCGTGTGTGTGTGTGTGTGTGTGTTTAGAATATATCCACGGTTCACACGGGAGAGAATTCCTTCTACTTAGCAAACACCTTCAGAATCTGGAGGAACCTGCGCTTATTTGAAGGCAATCAAAAAATTTTCTCTCTAGATGTCTGTGTAATTATGTATTTAATACTACATTTCAAATCAGAATTGGTTATTGAGATAAATGGAGATAAGCAGAAGGAACATTCAACAAAGATTTCATGTTCAAGTCATTATGCAAAGTACTGGGACAAAGGTGAGGCACAGCAAAAGCGAAAGAAATGTGGAGGAATGGTGAGTTTGTATAAAGCAATAGAATAGTGAGCAATAAGATAGAAAACACCATGTGACAACACAATTGGCAAGCTTTGACTGTTAAGCCAGAAAGTTGGGACTTTATATTCTTAGCATGGGGCAGGGGACAGAGCAGAACCACGAAATATTTTCATTAGAGATGAAACATGAAGAAAACATTCTTACAGAACCTAACCTGGCAGTGGTATAAAAGAACAATTGGAAAGTGGGTAAAGTACTTCCATCAAGCCAGTTAGGAGAATTTAAGTCAGGTTAGTTAGTCTCAAAAGACAAACAATCTTCAAACTCTCATGACATAAACAAACAAGCAAATGTTTATTTCTCACTCATCTGACCTGTTTGTTTCCAGGAAGCAGGGAACTCTGTTCTTTATGTTCACACAGGGATCCAGCCTGGTGGATAGTGCCAACACCGTAAATGGTGACGATTACCATGACAAAGGGAAAGAAAGCTCTAGGGGGTATCACACCAGCAATTAAATGCCTTGGCATGAAGCAACATACAGTGGTGTGGTGGGGCCAGCTTATGCCAGCTCACAAAAGCCAATTGTGTGCATCTCTTCCCAGCTCCACATCCAAGTCTGTCATTTTGATAGTTCTAAATCAGCCAGGCTGGGAACATTTACACTACAGAAACTGGCAAGCACTACAAATCATGGTTCACTCTTCCTCCCACTCCTCCCCACCAAAAAAGGATACCCAGTAGTTAAACTTTTACCAACACGCCTCCAGATTCACTTCATTTTCACTCAGGACTCATTGGCCAGAACTAGGCATGTAGCTCAACCCTGATACAAAAGGATCAAGAAGTTCAATCCTGCTATTGCCTCAAAGGGAGAGAGCCACAAATATTTAGTGAACACTAATGACAACCACAGGTTAATGCCAGAGCTTAGGTGTTTATTCATTTATACATTCATTCAACAATCACATCTAGAACACTTTAGACTTTAATCTGGGAGCGATAAAAAAGAGAAACAGAAGAGTTTTAAGCATGGATGGGATGCCAGTTATCAACTTATTACCTCTCAACTCCTAATCTACCCTCCATTGACTGGCTTGAGAGACTGGAGATGGATCCTGTAAACATTTTCTTCTGCTAGTGGAGGCTGCAGGATGGACACTGAAGAAAGAAAGGCTTATTCCTGGTTCCAGTGAGATTTCTCTGTTTCTTGATCCTATAGTACTCCTCTGGTATGAGAGATGCTAGTATCAGTGGTTCTCATGTCCAGGAAGTTTCAGAGGCACCCTGAAGGGTAACTTCTTAGCAAGTTCCATGGATGCCTCAGTCGGTTTCCCAGCATGTACAGCAGCAGCCCCCCTCCAGGTGGCTTCCTGGTGGCTCTTCAGTGAGTCCTACTGATGCTGCAGTTTCCCGATGAGTTCAACAGCATGCCCCACGGGCAGCTTCCTCGCAAGTTTTTCTAGCACATGACTATAGATGGTTTCCTGCCTGCCAGTCTCAACCTGGCAGTACCAGAACAGGAGACTTCCAGCTTGCCAGCCTCACCCCAGAGATCTCTGCCTGCTAACCTCCACCTCCCAACTGTGGAACAGCTCTGGTTAAGGCCACTTTATGACCATGAGGGATGTGGCACACAAGAGAATAAATCACCACCATGGACATGAATGGAGAGCAGATAAATGATGTCTTCATAGGTTCACTGGAAGGTGAAGGAAATGTCTAGAGAAATTGAAATTGAGGTGACATCATTGATAATGGAATAACAGCCAGGATTCAACAGGATTGGGATTAGGGTGAGCCCACCAAGACCAAGTCATGCTACTGCACGGTTAGATCCTATCTTTATTTAAAATGTTGATATTTTGCTCATTTTGATGTATTTTACATTAATTTTCATTTTTTAAAACATAGTACATTAAAATAGTATTTATCTCGATTACCGATTTTTTTTTTTGGCACCTACTTAAATTTTGCATGCTTCCCTCACCCTTGTCCTGGCTCTGGCAGCAGTGTCAGAGGGTCTGAGAGAGTTTGGGAAACAAGGGGGGTGGGAGGCAGGCAGAGTGGGCTGCCAGATCCCAGGCTAGAAAATGCAGAACACGGTGAAGACAGCAAGAAGCTTAACTAATAGGTCTGAGGCTAAGTAGTGATGGCAGTCAGAATGCTTTTAAATATGGATGTTAAGGACATAGCAAGAGAAAATGGATAGAACAACTTTTTGGCAACTTTTTATATTGGTGATAGAACTAGTAAGCGGGTAATTAAAGATGATCCTCTTCATGAGGAAGACATGGTAATACATGCAGTAGGAAAACAAAAGACTTAAAAGGAATTACAAGGACTAATAGGACCCGGCAATTATTTTGGTGAAGATGTGCGGTGGTAGAAGGCAAATGACAGGGAAGGTCCAGAAATGACTGCATGGATGAACCTGGAGGACATTATACTAATTGAAATAAGCCAGACTTATAAAGACAAACATTGCATGATCTCACTTATATGTGGAATCTAAAAAAGTCAAACTCGTAGAAACAGAGAGTAAAATGGTGGTTACTAGATGCTGGGGGCAGGGGGAAATGGGGAGGTGGTTAAAGGGTACAAAATTTTAGTTGTGTGAGGTCAATTCTGGAGATCTACTATGTGTAGCGTAGTACCTATAGCTAGCAATACTATACTACATACTTAAGATTGATAAGAGGTTAGATCTTAGGCTAAATGTTCTTACTAAAAAGCAGCAAGAACAACAACAACAATAATAAAGGGAGTGGGAGAAAACTTTGGGAAGTGATGGATGTATTTATAGCCATGATGGTAGTATAGTAATGGTTTCACAAGTGTGTAGTTCCCCCAAACTCATTGAGATGTATATATTAAATATGTGCAGCTTTTTGTATCTCAATCATATTTCAATACAGGGGTTTAAATAAATAAATAAATAGTTTTTTTTATACTTTAAGTTCTAGGATACATGTGCACAACGTGCAGGTTTGTTACATATGTATACATGTGCCATGTTGGTGTGTTGCACCCATTAACTCGTCATTTACATTAGGTATATCTCCTAATGCTATCCCTCTCCCCCTCCCCACAATAGGACCCAGTGTGTGATGATCCCCTTCCTGTGTCCAACTGATCTCATTGTTCAATTTCCACCTATGAGTGAGAATGTGCAGTATTTGGTTTTCTGTTCTTGTGATAGTTTGCTGAGAATGATGGTTTCCAGCTGCATCCATGTCCCTACAAACGACACGAACTCATCCTTTTTTATGGCTGCATAGTATTCCGTGGTGTATATGTGCAACATTTTCTTAATCCAGTCTGTCACTGATGGACATTTGAGTTGATTCCAAGTCTTTGCTATTGTGAATAGTGCCACAATAAACCTATATGTGCATGTGTCTTTACAGCAGCATGACTTATAATCCTTTGGGTATATCCCCAGTAGTGAGATGGCTGGGTCAAATGGTATCTCTAATTCTAGATCCTTGAGGAATCGCCACACTGTTTTCCACAATGGTTGAACTAGTTTACAGTCCCACGAACAGTGTAAAAGTGTTCCTATTTCTCCACATCCTCTCCAGCACCTGTTGTTTCCTGATTTTTTTTAATGATCACCATTCTAACTGGTGTGAGATGGTATCTCATTGTGGTTTTGATTTGCATTTCTCTGATGGCGAGTGATGATGAGCATTTTTTCATGTGTTGGTTGGCTGTATGAATGTCTTCTTTTGAGAAGTGTCTGTTCATATCCTTTGCCCACTTTTTGATGGGGTTGTTTGTTTTTTTCTTGTAAATTTGATTGAGTTCTTTATAGGTTCTGGATATTAGCCCTTTGTCAGATGAGTAGGTTGCAAACATTTTCTCCCATTCTGTAGGTTGCCTGTTCACTCTGATGGTAGTTTCTTTTGCTGTGCAGAAGCTCTTTAGTTTAATTAGATCCCACTTGTCAATTTTGGCTTTTGTTGTCGTTGCTTTTGGTGTGTTAGACATGAAGTCCTTGCCCATGCCTATGTCCTGAATGATATTACCTAGGTTTTCTTCTAGGGTTTTTATGGTTTTAGGTCTAACATTTAAGTCTCTAATCCATCTTGAATTAATTTTTATATAAGGAGTAAGGAAAGGATCCAGTTTCAGCTTTCTACTTATGGCTGGCCAATTTTCCCAGCACCATTTATTAAATAGGGAATCCTTTCCCCATTTCTTGTTTTTGTCACGTTTGTCAAAGATCAGATGGCTGTAGATGTGTGATATTATTTCTGAGGGCTCTGTTCTGTTCCATTGGTCTATATCTCTGTTTCAGTACCAGTACCATGATGTTTTGGTTACTGTAGCCTTGTAGTATAGTTTGAAGTCAGGTAGCATGATGCCTCCAGCTTTGTTCTTTTGGTTTAGAATTGTCTTGGCAATGCGGGGTCTTTTTTGGTTCCATATGAACTTTAAAGTAGTTTTTTCCAATTCTGTGAAGAAAGTCATTGGTAGCTTAATGGGGATGGCACTGAATCTATAAATTACCTTGGGCAGTATGGCCATTTTCACGATATTGATTCTTCCTATCCATGAGCATGGTATGTTCTTCCATTTGTTTGTGTCCTCTTTTATTTCACTGAGCAGTGGTTTGTAGTACTCCTTGAAGAGGTCCTTTACATCCCTTGTGAGTTGGATTCCTAGGTATTTTATTCTCTTTGAAGCTATTGTGAATGGGAGTTCATTCATGATTTGGCTCTCTGTTTGTCTGTTAATGGTGTATAAGAATGTTTGTGATTTTTGCCCATTGATTTTGTATCCTGAGACTTTGCTGAAGTAGCTTATCAGCTTAAGGAGATTTTGGGCTGAGACAATGGGGTTTTCCAAATATACAATCATGTCATCTGCAAACAGGGACAATTTGACTTCTTCTTTTCCTAACTGAATACCCTTGATTTCTTTCTCTTGCCTGATTGCCCTAGCCAGAACTTCCAACACTATGTTGAATAGGAGTGGTGAGAGAGGGCATCCCTGTCTTATGCCAGTTTTCAAAGGGAATGCTTCTAGTTTCTGCCCATTCAGTATGATATTGGCTGTGGGTTTGTCATAAATAGCTCTTATTATTTTGAGATACGTTCCATCAATACCAAATTTATTGAGAGTTTTTAGCATGAAGGGCTGCTGAATTTTGTCCAAGGACTTTTCTGCATCTATTGAGATAATCATGTGGTTTTTGTCTTTGGTTCTGTTTATATGCTGGATTACATTTATTGATTTGCATATGTTGAACCAGCCTTGCATTCCAGGGATGAAGCCCACTTGATCATGGTGGATAAGCTTTTTGATGTGCTGCTGGATTTGGTTTGCCAGTATTTTATTGAGGATTTTTGCATCGATCTTCATCAGGGATATTGGTCTAAAATTCTCTTTTTTTGTTGTGTCTCTGTCAGGCTTTGGTATCAGGATGATGTTGGCCTCGTAAAATGAGTTAGGGAGGATTCCCTCTTTTTCTGTTGTTTGGGACAGTTTCAGAAGGAATGGTACCAACTCCTCCTTGTACCTGTGGTAGAATTCGGCTGTGAATCCGTCTGGTCCTGGACTTGTTTTGGTTGGTAGGCTATTAATTATTGCCTCAATTTCAGAGCCTGCTATTGGTCTATTCTGGGATTCAACTTCTTCCTGGTTTAGTCTTGGGAGAGTGTAACTGTCCAGGAAATTATCCATTTCTTCTAGGTTTTCTAGTTTATTTGCATAGATGTGTTTATAGTATTCTCTGATGATACTTTGTATTTCTGTGGGGTCGGTGGTGATATCCCCTTTATTATTTTTTATTGTGTCTATTTGATTCTTCTCTCTTTTCTTCTTTATTAGTCTTGCTAGCGGTCTCTCAATTTTGTTGATCTTTTCAAAAAACCAGCTCCTGGATTCATTGATTTTTTGGAGGGTGTTTTGCATCTCTATCTCCTTCAGTTCTGCTCTGATCTTAGTTATTTCTTGCCTTCTGCTAGCTTTCGAATGTGTTTGCTGTTGCTTCTCTAGTTCTTTTAATTGTGATGTTAGAGTGTCAATTTTAGATCTTTCCTGCTTTCTCTTGTGGGCATTTAATGCTATAAATTTCCCTCTACACACTGCTTTAAATGTGTCCCAGAGATTCTGGTATGTTGTATCTTTGTTCTCATTGCTTTCAAAGAACATCTTTATTTCTGCCTTCATTTTGTTATGTACCCAGTAGTCATTCAGGAGCAGGTTGTTCAGTTTCCATGCAGTTGAGCAGTTTTGATTGAGTGTCTTAGTCCTGAGTTCTAGTTTGATTGCACTGTGGTCTGAGAGACAGTTTGTTATAATTTCTGCTCTTTTACATTTGCTGAGGTGTGCTTTACTTCCAACTATGTGGTCAGTTTTGGAATAAGCGCGATGTGGTGCTGAGAAGAATGTATATTCTGTTGATTTGGGATGGAGAGTTCTATAGATGTCTATTAGGTCTGGTTGGTGCAGATATGAGTTCAATTCCTGGATATCCTTGTTAACTTTCTGTTTCGTTGATCTGTCTAATGTTGACAGTGGGGTGTTAAAGTCTCCCATTATTATTGTATGGGAGTCTAAGTCTCTTTGTAAGTCTCTAAGGACTTCTTGCTTTATGAATCTGGGTGCTCCTGTATTGGGTGCATATATATTTAGGATAGTTAGCTCTTCCTGGTGAATTGATCCCTTTACCATTATGTAATGGCTTTCTTTGTCTCTTTTGATCTTTGATGGTTTAAAGTCTGTTTTATCAGAGACTAGGATTGCAACCCCTGCTTTTTTTTTGTTTTCCATTTGCTTGGTAGATCTTCCTCCATCCCTTTATTTTGAGCCTATGTGTGTCTCTGCATGTGAGATGGGTCTCCTGAATACAGCAAACTGATGGGTCTTGACTCTTTATCCAATTTGCCAGTCTGTGTCTTTTAATTGGACCATTTAGTCCATTTACATTTAAGGTTAATATTGTTGTGTGTGAACTTGATCCTGTCATTATGATATTAGCTGGTTATTTTGCTCACTAGTTGATGCAGTTTCTTCCTAGCATTGATGGACTTTACATTTTGACATGTTTTTGCAATGGCTGGTACGTGTTGCTCCTTTCCATATTTAGTGCTTCCTTCAGGATCTCTTGTAGGGCAGGCCTGGGGGTGACAAAATCTCTAAGCATTTGCTTGTCTGTAAGGGATTTTATTTCTCCTTCACTTATGAAACTTAGTTTGGCTGGATATGAAATTCTGGGTTGAAAATTATTTTCTTTAAGAATGTTGAATATTGGCCCCCACTCTTTTCTTGCTTGGAGTGTTTCTGCAGAGAGATCACTATTAGTCTGATCGGCTTCCCTTTGTGTGTAACCCGACCTTTCTCTCTGACTGCCCTTAAGATTTTTTCCTTCATTTCAACTTTGGTGAATCTGACAATTATATGTCTTGGAGTTGCTCTTCTCGAGGAGTATCTTTGTGGCATTCTCTGTATTTCCTGAATTTGAATGGTGGCCTGCCTTACTAGGTTGGGGAAGTTCTCCTGGATGATATTTTTTCCAACTTGGTTCCATTTTCCCCATCACTTTCAGGCACTCCAATCAGATGTTTTCCAACTTGGTTCCAAAAGTGTTTTCCAACTTGATTCCATTTTCGCCATCACTTTCAGACACTCCAATCAGATGTAGATTTGGTCTTTTCACATAATCCTATATTTCTTGGAGACTTTGTTCATTTCTTTTTATTCTTTTTTCTCTACACTTCTCTTCTCACTTCATTTCATTCATTTGATCTTTAATCGCTGATACTGTTTCTTCCAGTTGATCGAGTCGGTTACTGAAGCTTCTGCATTTGTCACATAGTTCTCATGTTATGGTTTTCATCTCTATCAGTTCTTTTAAAGTCTTCTCTGCATTGATTATTCTAGTTATCCATTCATCCATTCTTTTTTCAAGGTTTTTAGTTTCTTTGCGCTGGTTACGTAGTACCTCTTTTAGCTCTGAGAAGTTTGATCGACTGAAGCCTTCTTCACTCAACTTGTCAAAGTCATTCTCTGTCCAGCTTTGTTCCATTGCTGGCGATGAGCTGCATTCCTTTGGAGGGGGAGATGCACTCTGATTTTTTGAATTTCCAGCTTTTCTGCATGGCTTTTTCCCCGTCTTTGTGGTTTTATCTGCCTTTGGTCTTTGATGATGGTGATGTACTGATGGGGTTTTGGTGTGGGTGTCCTTTCTCTTTGTCAGTTTTCCTTCTAACAGTCAGGACCCTCAGTTGTAGGTCTGTTGGAGTTTGCTTGAGGTCCACTCCAGACCCTGTTTGCCTGGATATCAGCAGCGGAGGCTGCAGAAGATAGAATATTGCTGAACAGCAAGTGTTGCTGTCTGATTCTTGCTCTAGAGGCTTAGTCTCAGGGGTGTATCCCCCCGTGTGAGGTGTGAGGTGTTGGTCTGCACCTCAGTTGAAAATGCAGAAATCACCCATCTTCTGTGTCACTCACATTGGGAGCTGGAGGCTGGAGCTGTTTCTATTCGGCCATCTTGGGCGTGCCTCCATAGATTTTTAAATAACAAATTTAAAAATGACTTCCATTATGGACTAGGACATTAGGAGACTGCTGGTGTATTTAATAGAAATAAGGGTGTTAGTAAGAGAGGATCCGTCACGCTGAGTTTAGAGGAAGTGGCCATAGCAAGATGGCTTTTCAGTCTGGGCTTAGTTCCTGTCGGAGTTGAGGCTGGAGATGTGGGTGGCATCCAAGTGGTATTAGTGATGGCAGAGGTCTCTGAGGGCCTGTCTGTGAGATGGCAGAAGTCTTTGCAGACCAGCGCAGAGCAGGTGAGGGGATGCTCAGTGGGAAACAATCGCTTTTGAAGACCCACACTCGGTTCCCCACCCTCCCATGAGTCGATCCAGGCTTCATAAACACCAGCCTGGCCTCAAAAGACACCCTGATTCCTCCTTGGACCTGGACCCAGTATAAAAACTCCCCTTTCCTTCAGAGTTTGATCAGAAGAATTTAGTTTCCCAAAAGCAACTTTTACGGGAGAAAACTAACAGCAATCACAAAAATTCCAAAAGCCTAACAATAAGATGTTTTCAGACTATACTCTGCTCATTGAAACTGAAATGTAATTAGACTATATACAAATCAGGACACCTGCAGTCCTGCCCCACCAAGCTCAGATTCATCTTCCTTGACATATGCACACCTATGTCTCTAGCCTGCTTGTTTTATCTTAAGGCTTGGTAAGGCTGTTTATACCTGTTGGAGAAGTGATGGCTCCTCTCCCGTTGTTCTAAAATAGCATCTTAAGGTCTCAGTGGTGGCACACACAGAGATATACCATGAGAAGAAAATTAATGATCCCTCACCAATGCATGAAAAACCTTGGTTGAAATATTTCAGAAATCTGCAAAAGAAAATATTTTTCCCTAGCTATTTTTGTGTGTTTTCCACAATGAGGGTGTATTACATTTTCCATGGATAAAAAATGAATTGCACTTAAAAGTAATTAGAAAACCACAGAGCTTAGAGATTTATCTAATACAAAACAGAATAGTCAAGTTATTATGTGTAGAAAATAGCATTTTTGCTTCTGCAGAGGAGTTGGGCATTTTCTATAGGTAGTCCAGGGTACGTTTGAGAGAAGTCTATTAATTCTTGTATTATTGGATACATACACCATTAGAGAGACTTGAGGAAGGCTTTTACTGATTAAATATTTACCAGTAAAGGCTTGACAGCAACCTAACCACCTCTTAAGCATTCAAATAAGTGGTGAAAGTGTCCCAGATGGAGAAACACAGGGAAATTATATAAGACAGAATTTCTAGCAACTCCTTTAATACATGCTTTATGACCTCTGGAAAGCTAAGAGAATATCTGGTTTGTAATATATTTCACACCTTTATCTTTCAAAGGCTGTACTTAGAAAATCCTCCACATTCATTGGTATTGCATAACTAATTTTGTAGTTTTGGAAAACCAGAGTTGCCTCAAAATGAAGAAAAAAAGCCAGGAATTCCAAGATGACCTGACAAGGAAGCTCTTGGCATGCCTTGATCCTTTTTCCACCCAACCAACACACATGCATTGAGATACATATACTCAGGTAAGCAACATACTTACTGCCATGGAGGCTGTGAAAATGACTAAGTCACCCTGAAAGTGACTTGCATTTTAGTAGGAAAGATAAGATAGGCACACAAAGAACTAGAGCAACACCAGGGAGCCTGTAACAGGTGCCCCAGATCTTCAAAGATGGTGCTGTGAGTAGGGAATAATCATATTTTACTGGGAAAGCCAGAAAAAGTTTCGATTCAGAATTAGTTGAAGCATCTGAATTTGGGGAAAGTATTTCCTTCAGTGCACTTGTATGGCAGGCAGGGAGGGACATCCAGGCAGGAGAAGGAAGTTAAACAAGAACCAAATTCAGGTTTTGGAAGGACCTGGAGCTTATATAATTATCATAGCATTCTTTGAGAAAAGTAACATCAAAGTATTTTTTAAATTGACAGGACCCTTCCACATCCATGAGTGGCCCTAAAGCTTAGCTTTCCTGAGCCTCATGGGTCCTCCATTCTGGAGACCAGGCTGCAGAATCAAGCAGACTGAGTCCAAGTTGGTTTCTGTCACTTGCGACGAGCATTCATTTCTTCAAATAATATCTACTTCAAATAATACCTACTTGTAAAGTTAGATATAGCAACCTGATTTTTCTGCTAAGGAACTATTTCTCCCTTACTCTCAGACAAATTGCCTGAGCCCAACTCTCCCTTCATGGGTGGGTTATATGGTTTGGCTCATGAAATAACTGTAATTTATTGGGCATATGACCTGAACCAGGTCAAACTGAATCAATCTTCCAAGATATTGCTGTAGCCAACAATACTGCCTTGTCCACTGGGGTGCTAAAGGAGTAAAATGTAAGCCTAGAGCAACTGAGGGAATTTAAAGCCAACAGAGAGAACTGCAGAGGCTAAAGACAGAGAAAGTATTTTAACAGCACATCTGAGCTGTGCTTGCACCAGTTCAAGAGAGTTTCTGTTGTTTCCAGTCACTAGGGCCCTAATACACTACAATGATGGCAATCCTGTGACGTTGAATTACCCAGCAAATATCTAACCATTTGTTGATCACCTGCTATGTGCAAGGCAGGGCCTTCTGTGCCGGTCTCTGCTAGGAACACAGAGATGAGGTTCTGCTTTCATAGAATGTTTGGGTGCTGCTTGACCATATGGAATGGCTGGCTTTAAGTCTCTCCATCCATACTTTCCCCTATTCTATCATAGCACTCTTTGAGAAAAGCAATAGCAAAGTGTTTTTAAAACTGATAAGTCCCTTCCACATACATGAGTGGCCCTAAAGCTACTCACATATATGTCAGCTATCCCCTTCACATACGTGACAGTTATGCCTGAAAGACAAACTGATCCACCACTTTGCTGAAAAAAACTGACTTTATTGATAACATTGGTCAAACAGAGATGTGATTGATGCTTTCATATGTAAATTTAGGATTGTGTAGATTATTTTTTGTGTCTTATCAACAATTTCCAGTCATAAGTCTACCTCTAATTTTCATCAAGTGCTGGAATTTAAGTGAGCAAGTGACATGATTTTTGGCATAGCTTTAAGTACACCATAATTTATTTATCTAAAGTCAATTATTGGCAAACTTTTATGCTATAGCTATGATTTGTAACATATTCCTTGTGGCAAACTAGCAACTGATCCATCTCGTCAATGTTCTTGAGCACCAGCACTGAGAACCATCAATGTGTAGATGACACCAAATTCCAGATCACACTGTGTATCTGATTCCTGCCCCAGAGAGGGAGCTGAACACAGGACCTTTTGTTCAGCACAGTACCCTTATCACCTAGCAGAGTGTTTGTCACAGAAAGCTCAATGAATGTTTATTGAACTTAACTGAACCCCACCTCTTATAACAGTTGCAACTGCACGCTCTGCTTTATCAAAGCAAATAGTATAGCAGTTCTAAGCTAAATCCTCCCTGTTATTTCTTCTGCTCAGAAAACTCATGTAGAGCAAATCATATCCCTACCGCTGACAAAAAATACTTACAGCTCACAGCTAAGATGGTAAATTTTTGACCTAGTAGTTTTGAAACTTAACTGTACACTAGACTCACCCAAGGAGCTTTTAAAAATCCTAATGCTCAAGTTGCACCCTGGACCAATTAACTGAGAATTCCTGCATGAGAGCCTGGTGTCAGCATGTTGTTAAAGCCTCTCAGGTGATTCAGATGATTCCAATATGCAGCCAAGGTTGAGAATCAGTATAGTAGATCAACACTTATATGGTTTTGGCACTATTTCTGTAATTATCTCACCTTATTGTTTGTCATCTATGTTGTCTTAGTGCAGACCAGCCCCTGAAATATAACGGTTTTATAATGCTAGTAACAAAATATTAGCTATCTGATACCATCTTCATTGTGGAATGGTTAAAATCTCAGCTGCCTCTCTTAAGATCCAAGAGGGAGGAATAATAGGCAACTTCAGGGGTTTGTTCCCTTCCCAGCTTCCTTCTTTGAGAACTCTCTGAGCTCTACCCACTCATGGAAATGGACTACTGAAGCCATGATTATACTCTATGGCCCTGCTCCCCACACTCCTACAACCAACATATCCTGTCCTCTTACCATTGCTTAGAGGATCTTAAACCTGAGGATGCATTGGAGTCATCTGGAGGGCTTCTGATAACAGATTCCTTGGTCCCACCTCCAGAGTCTCTGTTTCAATAAGACTAAAATAGGGCTGAGAATTCGCATTTCTGGCACTCTGCAGGTGTTGCTGATGCTGCTGTTCTGGAAACTACCTTGAAGAAATATTGCCATTGCCTATAGACCTAGCCCAGACTGGGTCGATGATGTCTCACTCCCGACTCAGATGAAAACTCTGCAGATTGGCATAGCCATTTCCCAGGGCTACCACAACAAAGGACTACAAACTGAGTGGCTTCAAACAACAGAGATTTATCCTATCACACTTGCAAAAGCCAGAAATTCAAAATCAATATGTCAGCAAGGTCTTACTCTCTCTGGAAGCTGAAGAAGTTCGTTTCTTGCCTCTTTTAGCTTCTGGCTTTTGCTGGCAATCCTTAGCGTTCCTTGACTTGTAAGAGCGTCACTCCCTCTCCACCTGTGTCACCACATGACCTGGGAGTCAGAGTCTCTTCTCTTCTTATAATGGATGAAGGGTCTACCCTATTTCAGCATGACCTCATCTTAAATAATTACATCTCCAACAAACTTATTTCCAAAAATGTTCACATCTGAGACATTTGGGGTTAGGGCTTCAACATATATTTTTGGGTTGACACAATTCGATCCATAACAACAAGTATATCAAAAATTTCTGGGGCTCCTAAATTCCATCATATGCCCACAAGAGTGGAGGATCGGATCCTGTCTGCAGAAAGAGAAGGCTGTGCACAAGTGCAGAGAGGAAGCAGAGAGCTGGAGCTTGTCATGCTGGGGGAAGACGATGGACAGAGCAACTTTCTTGATTCCAGATGTGCTCCTGCCCCTAATCACAAGGCCTGCTGCAGTTCTCACCCTCAGTTTCCATGAGTTATAGTGTTCCTTTGATTCAAAAAGTCTCCCTTTTTGAATTAATCCATTCTTATTGAGCTTCTATTACTTGCAACCAAAAGAGTAGGTCTAAGATAGGGTATGTCTCCCCTGTACTCTAACAGGCCATGACTGACTTCTTCCACTCCAGGCATTTGCTATTTCTCCAGTTATTGCAGGTACTTGACCTGCTATTTCTGTTCTTGTTGCATTTTCCTGAAATGGAGAAATAGCCTTCCTTTGGCCATTATAGATTCTGAGGAGTCTACAGAGTGCTTGATATCTCAGCTTTTGAAAGATGTTTAATGACATTTTTTTCTTGCTTTCAACTGGCTTTTTGAAATTCCAGCCTCTTTCTGTGGTGTAGCCTCCCCGGAGCTGGGTGGCTGGGACATGGGAGAACACACCGGGCTGCTTTCTAAGTGTTCTCTCTGTTATGACTACCATACAGTGCTTGGAGACTATGTGGACTCAACTTTCTCTCCACTCAAGTACCTTCAGTATTCAAGATCCTTCCTGGAGGGTGAAGGAGTGGCATCATCTCTGACTTTGGGGGACTCTTAGTTCTGGCTATTGGAAAGGACTTGTGCTGGGTATTTTGTACTTGCCTCTCAGGTCTACTGTTTACACTTCTTCGTGTTGCACTGGGCTTTAGGAGTTCGACCCACATGGACTGCATGCATGGGCTCCCTTCCCCTCTGGCTCCTGAGTAGGCTTGACCAAGAGGGTGCACTGACAGGAGATTGGATGAAGGGAGGGAGGAGAGAGAGACTAGGGTGTTCACTTCCCCTGCTCACTTCCTAGGGTTGCCATTGGCTGGCTGCTTCCCTCAGGTGAAGGTGACAGCTCTGAGAGGTGGCCCTTTCTGCAGAGTCCTCTCCGTCACAGAAACTGGTCTCTCCCTTACTTCTCCAAGTCTAGGGATGGTAACAAGACCCAACCATCACCCTAGATATCGTATCATCCTTTAAAATCTCCCTATCCCCTGCCCATATCTGTAAACTCTCTTAAGCTTAAACCATTTGAATGTGTTTCTCTTTCCTGATGGGACCCCAACCCATACAAAGCCTTGACCTTAACGTGACCAGTCACTGCCCCATTAAAGGCTCTGGAAGCCCAGGGAGCCTACTGATTCTTGCTTTATCCATTCTCAGGGAATGTCATGCTTGACTAAATTTTTTTGCTTAGACAGAGACACCAGGACTCTTGTTATCAGCTTTCTGTTACTTTCTCCTTTTGCACAGTCCAGTGATTTTCAACCTTAGATATAAACCAGAACAACCATAGTTTCTTCCTGTTAATATGAGCCTCTCTTGTCTTTTTTATTATGGTGTAATTATTCCAAATCAGAAGCAGTCTCTTGTCTTTTGGTTCATACCTTCCTACAACGCCTACCACAGGGTCATGCATACTGTAGATTTAACAAAACATATAAACTTAGCGATTGTGTACTCTAGATGAAGTTCAAAGTAAGATTAAAATTCTTTTTTGGCACACTATTAATAAATATTTCTCTTATACACTAGTATATACTAAGATGTTTTAGATTAAAGGAGATAGCTACAATTGTTGTTGATGAAATCAGTTTTCAAAATGTCATTCACTATATTTGTGCAAAGATTTCATGAAAATAAAAATTTTATCTCTGAATGTCCACATGAAAATCAGCTGATGTGGGTACAGACAGATGATATTCGTGTGAATAAAACTAAACATAGGTGTTATCTCTCAAATTTTCTTCTTAGAATTTCAAAAAATTGCTCAAGTTTGTGAATACAAAGTGAAAGAAACAACCAATACATCAGAGTAAGAACGTTTATGACCAAATCTCCATTTCATAAACTCTCTGTTAAAATTCAATTTCTATAGCCCACACCTTCGTCATTTCTTAACTGGATTGCTGCAGCAGTGTCTTACCTGGTCAACTCATTTTCTCTTTTCATATATATTTTTTTCCCATTCTTCACATAGCAGCCAGAATGGCCTTTTAAAAATGCATGCCATAACCTCTATTTCTGGCAGTGATTGAGTGACTTGTGCTGGATTAGCTCTCTACCATAAACAACTAGAATACTGAACAAAATAATAAAAATAACTCTTTCCAGATGTTAAACAATAGACAGCACAGGACTCTGATCTTCAAGGGGAAAAAAAAAATGTGAAGCAATCTCCTCTATCACCTTTAATTTTTGCCTAGAGGTATTTTCCATACTGACTTTGAGAAGAGTAGCCCCAAATAGAATGCAGTAATCTCATTGACTCAGCAGACAGAGCTCAGAATTTGGGGCTACTGAGGCAGCAAGAATTTGCAGGGCAGGGTATCAAAGAGAAAGGAGCTGTGCAGAGAAAAATTCCAAAAACTATCTAGACATGCCCCTGAGTCTTTAGTCAAATAATAAACTGTGCATATACAGAGTGAGACTCCATGAGACAAGGCAAGAAACTAAGAAGAAAATACAACTAATGAAAACAGTGACCCAAGCCACTACTGGAGCTTTCACAGAAATGGTAGACATGCAAGTTCCAAAGAGCTAGAGTGAATAAATATTTTGAAAACCTCCAGCACTCAGTAGAAGTCTCCGCAAAACCAGGCTTTAGGAGTAGGGCTAATGTGTCCTAAGCTAAAGGCTATGCTAGTGCTCAACTCACTTTAACAAAGTTTAAAAACAAGCCTTGAAAAACCTACTCTCTAAGTAAATCACCTGCCTATGAGACAAGACACAGACTATTACTAAGAAAACAAAATGCAGATACTCAGCAATGTAGCATTCATAATGTCTGTCATAAAACAAAAAATTACCAGACTTGTGAAGAAGCAGGAATGTGTGATTCATTATCAAGAGAAAAATCAGTTAATAGAAACAGACCCAAATGACAGATAATGGAACTAGCAAACAAGGACTTTAAAACAGGTATTTTAAACATGTTCAGGAATTTGAAAGAAAACATGGATGTAATAAGGGAAGGAACAAATAGAGAATCTCAGTAGAGAAAAGGAAACTATAAAACAGGACAAAAAGAAGTTTTTGACCAGAAAAAGACAATACCTGCAATGAAAACAGTGAGATTACAGAAGAAAAGACCAGTGAATGGATTTGCAGATATAACAGAAACTGTCTGAACAGAAGCACACAGGGAAAAAAAGGCTTAAACACTGAGCAGAGACTCAGTAACCTTTCGGACAATATCAGGTCCTTAACATACATGTACTTAGGAGGAGAAAAGATAGATATTGAGGGGAAATATAAGAAGATATAATGGCTGAAAGTTTTTCACATTTGATTTAAAAAATAATAAATCCACAGATGCAAGAAGCTCAATAATCTCCAAGCAGGATAACTATAATGAAAGTTATACCAAGGTAGCTCATGATCAAATGGCTGAAGACTAGTGATAGAGAATATTAAATGCAACCAGAAAAAACCTGATACATTACTTAGTGGAGAACACGGGTAGGAAAACTATAGATTTTCATTAGAAATTATACAAAACAGAAAATAATGGAACACTATCTTTAAAGTGCTGAGGAAAACAGTCAATGTCAAATTCTATATTCAGCAAAAAAAATCCTTTAAAAATAAAGGTAAGATACAGACATTTGCAAACCAAAAAGAGAGAGAGAAGGGTATTTATCACCAGCAGAATGGCACTAAAATAAATGTTAGAGGAAGTTTTACAGGCTGATAGGTGATGTTACTGGAAGGAAACTTGGATTTAAAAGTAATAAGGAGCACAAAAATAATAACTATGCATTTAAATAGAAAATACTTTTCATTCCTTAATTTATTTAAAATTTAATTTTACTTCTTAACTGCTTAAAATGTTTAAAACAAAATAAACAGTAGGTTTTATAACATAAATAAAAGTAAAATGCATGACAATAATGACAAAAGATAGGGAAGAATGAAAGCATACTGTTTCTTATGTTGTGTGTGAGTAAAATATTGTTATTTGAAGGTAGTTGTGATCACTGTTCTATCGCCTGCTGCCCATTCTGAGTATAAGTCAGGGAATTACCTAAGTAATAGAAAATAAGTGAAATGTGCCAAGTGCCATGACAAAAATGGAAGGAAAATCCTAGGATGGTTCAAAGAGAAAGCCCTTATCTTGTTTTAGGGAATCAGGAAGGGGCTAACAGGAAAAGGATGACATTGGGTGGCATTCCAGGCTCCCAAAAGACTATTAATTTACTTATTTAACAAATATCTATTGCATTTGTACCTTGATCCAGTCACTGGGCTGTTCTCTTAGAAATAAAAAAGTGGTCCTTCTTTTTGATGAAAGTGTTCACAGCTTGGTAAGATACTCTTATGTGAAAAACAAAAACAAACAAAAACAGTGCAGTAGTCAGATCCTAGCAGCAGCTGCAGCAGCTCTCCTCTTCCTTGGCTCTTCTTACAATCTCCTTTTCACTTCCAAAAACAAGGCTTCCAGGGTGGTTGCCTCTGATGGCATCACAAGGTGATTAACGACATAAAGGGCTGCAAGTCTTTGATGCCAGAGGAGATGGAGATGCACAAGAAGGAGGTGCTCTTCTCTTTGAGTGAGGACAGGAAGAACATCATCCTGGAGGGGGGCAAGATCCTGGTGGGTGATGTGGGCCAGATTGTCAATGACCCCATGCCACCTTTTCAAGATGGAACCAGACAAGAACTGTCACTATGCTTTTTATGATGCAGTTCAGGAGACCAAGGAGAGCACGAAGAGGGACCTGGTGTTTATATTCTGGGCCCTTGAGTCTGCTGAACAACTCCTGTACCCACTAGAGTTTCCTCCTCCCTTGATCTCTGACAGTTCTGACCTTCTCAAACCACTTTAGGTCTTGATTCCTCTTGGGTTGAAGCAGATCAGTTTCCCCCAGTCATCCCAGTTTGAGGAAGGGGCTGTGCTTTTTTAACAACACACCCACTCCCCACCTGTTTCCCCCTTCCCATGCTTCCAACTTCTGAGCACAATAGTGACTCTGTGCTTGTCTGTTTGGTTCTGCATATAAATAGAATGTTGTGAGATGACGCCTCCCCATGCTGGCTGATTCCTCTCCCTATTCCCCTAATCACAGCCACTCACGTAAGCAGGACCAGCCAGGGACTTTCAATTAAAAAAACAAAAAGACAATTAAAAAAAAAAAAGTGCATGTTCAAGGAAAATTTGTGTAAACTACACAAAGGAAAGTTGAAGAAACTATTGGAAAAGGTAGCTGGGACAATGCTGTGATTGCTTTTGAATGTTAGCCTACATAATCTTGCAGCACAATATTATATAGTAGAACCTCATTTATGTGAAATAATGAAACGACATTATTAGTCAATCTTATTGAACACTTTCTATATGTTGAGGAATGCATTAGGTTGTTTCAATGTATTATCTCAAGCCTCACAACAGTCCTACTTATAAAATAAATAAAACCATTATTAGATGCAGAAATGAGGCTTAAAGAATAAAGTTGGTAGATGTTAAGATATTTGCATTCATGGATTCCAGCTTGGTTGTGGAGTATTACCCTTTAAATATATTAATGGGTTCAATTTGTTATTATTTCACTTAGTATTTTTCACCTATGTTCATGGGAGATATTGGCAATAATTTTCCTCTCTTATAATGTCCTTATTAGGCTTGGTATCAAAGTTATGCAGGTTTCATAAACTATGTTATGAATCCCTTCCTCTTTTTCTACTCTCTGGAAGAGTTTGTATAACATTAGGGATCTTTATTCCTTAAATACTTGGAAGAATTTATCTATGCATTTCCCTTTTTTATTCCTTAGATTTTGATCTCTGAAGTCCTGACTGTGTTGGCTACTTTGTGATGTTTTCACACAGTGGTTTTTTATATTTTAACCAGCTTTTATAATTATTATCAGAAAGATGGTTGGTCTGATACAACTGAGTCACCACAAGGTCATATTTTCAGGGCTACATGTAAATGACACATAGATTATTAACACTGAATAGTTGGAAACATATGCACATTGGTATTAAATCATGAAAAGCCTCAGATTCCAGAGAATACTAAGCAACTCCTAATAGTTTTTGAGTAAAGACACAATATGATCAGGGACAGAATTAGGAAAGTAGATGTGGCAATGATGTATGCAATGAAAGGCAGAAAATACATGTAAGTATCCTCCAAAAATTCAGAGAAAAGCAAAGTAGTGTCTGCCTAGGAGAGTGTCAATTAAAATATAAAAGACTTCCTTTAAACCAGTGGTTCTCAAAGTGGGTCCCTGGAACAGCAGCAGAAGCATCACCTGGGAATTTGCTAGAAATGCAGATTCCCGGCCCTGCCCCAGACCCACTAAATCGGAATGTCTGGGGCGAGGCCCAACAACCTGTGTTCTAACAAATCTTCCAGCTGATTCCCATGCTCACCCAGGTTTGCAGCCCACTACTTTAAACCAAAGTTTAGCCTCCTTCACAGCTAGCAATGACTGTGAGGCCCCAGTTCTGGCCAATGAGACATACAGAGAAGTCTGCTTGGGGTACCTGTAGGTGAACGTTTGCTTTCCTGATCAAAAGGACAGATGATGCTGGGGCTGCCCATTTTCCTTCTTCCTCCCATGAATGCTGATTGACATAGTGAGTAAGAGGCAAAAAGCATAAGAACTGAGAAGCCCAACAGGTTAAAGATGGCAGGGCAGAGATCTATAAGAGTCGGGGTTTTTGATAACATTACTGTGCCCCACACCAGTCTGGACAGTTACAGTCACATAATTAAATGAATTTATTGTTCAAACCACTGGCAACTCAGTATTCTGCTACTTGTAGTTAAAGGAATTCCTAGTTGATGTCTGTGTCAGTTTATACTTGGCGGCTAGTAGGAGATCTTAAGTGATGATTCCACATAATGAAGACAGAAAAGAAATGTGTGGCCTGTTGATGGCCCAAATTTAACCCATTTCAGAAGAGATTTCTGCTAAGATTTTTAGCCCCTTTGAGATCACAGCTTGAAGGACCAGTTTATCTCTTAATAGCTTGAGCAGAAAAAGCAGTTTTGAATGAAGACATTTTTTCACTGGATGAAGTCACTTCTGCATGTGAACCCAAAAGGCAAGGGGCCACAGTGCCACTTCCTTGGTATTACCATTTGCCTTATCTTCATCCAGAAAGGGCGAGCTCCACTGGGGGGAGAAAGTCCCACCGTGAAATTCACACCAGAGATGAGTCGTGTTACTCTCCCATTCCTATTGTGAGGATACATCACTGAATACTACCTCTTGCTTCCCCAGGACTTTGTGGAACAAGAGAACGGTGATTTGGGGAGCCTGGCAGCTCCCTTGCAATGCAGCCTTACCTCAGTTACCAAACACTCCCTCTCCAAGTGGGCTCCAGGTGAAAGCAGGGACCTCTCCAAGTCTGACATGTGTGGGTGGCATTTATTACTTGTGCATGACAGTACCCTGTTCTAAAGGAACTGACCTCCAGCACACAAGAAGACTGTAATAGGAAAGAGCAGCTGAGCAGCTTATAAGGAAGTTGCCTGGAGTGTCACCCAAATCCACCTTCTGGCTTCTAATTTCTGCCCTGAGCTGCAGGTGCCACTTTGGTTCCCATGCAGGATATTCTGTGAATGGGTACAAATCCCAAATCACCTCCGCAGGGAGCTTTCTGGCACTAACCATCCTGTTGAAAATGATAAACCCTCCTCCAAGCTCCAGCATACACATTCCCCACTCTTTGCTTTATTTTTCAGCATAGTACTTATCACCATCTGGCATGCTACTTGCTTTACTTTGAAGTCAAGTTTTTATTGTTGTTCTTCCTCCACTAAAGTGTAAGATTTACAACAGCAGTAATTGTTGCCTGTTCTTCATTGCTACATCCCCAATATTTGAGAAAGTACCTAGCGTGTAGTAGATGCTCAATAAATGCTCAAGAATGGATGACTCTAAACTAATTGGCTGACAGGTCTTAACAACGGCATACCCTCTTCCTGGTCTTTGCCATTGTTTCTCCAAGATATTGTTTGTTTTGGAGTATTTTCCCCAAAGCTCTAAATTCTGCTTAATTTACTCCATATTGACAGAGACAAGTTGTATAATACTACTGATGATAGTAACTATTATTCCTTTAGACAAATGCTAGGTGCTTTAGATGCATTATCTTATTTAATTCTCAGAACAACACTAGCAGCTTTAGCCCCATTTTACCAATGAGGACAAGGAAGCTCAGAGATCTCAGCTGACTCATCCAAGCTCCCACAGTTCATCAGTGGCAGAGCTGGGGCTTGAACTTGAGATGGTCTGACTCCAAAACCTGGGCTTTATTCACCTCCTCTTTAGAGAATAACTACAGCATTTACTGACACATCTATGTTTTCCTGATTTCTCCCCTTCTCTTGCTAAGAAAACATGCATTTTTATGCAAACCCAGTAATCAAAGGACTGATCAGAGAGATGCTTTAATCAGACCTCTCTCCTGCCTGAATCAATATTCATCAATCTTGGCAAAAGTATAGTTTTGCTTAAATGCTTACACTTTTTGGATACTTACATATATGTTGGCAAGGGTTTAAAAAAAAAAAAAACAGTATCCAGGCAGACAGTTTCAGAGTCCTATTTCCTAAAGAAGTATCTAAGAATATTCATGAGTGAAAGTCTTAAAATTAATAAAAACCATAGTGACAAACACCTGAAGAGTGCTTATTGTATATTGGGGCTTAACACCTACAACAGCTCTATGAACAGACAGAGGGGTAAACTCATGTTCTGACCTGTTGCCTTTGTGGAAATGGCCAAAGTGAAAAATTATTTAACACCCCTTATCCCCCGACGAATGCTGTTTACTTTGTAGTTTAGGCTCTGCAGCACCCAGATGACACACAGGTCCTCTGCTGCCCCATGTGGTTTCATGCTTTTAAGCCTTCAATCACACAGTCCTCTCCTCATGAAGCGCCTTTCCCCTCTTCTTGGCGTTGAAACTCCCATATATCCTTCAGGACTCTTCTTGGGTATTGTGTCACTTCCCCTGTCTAGCCTCCTAAACCCTCCAAGTCTTAGTTATTGGTTTCTCCACTGTGCACCCAATGTCCTGTACTTACCTGTGTGCACAATGTATGGTCATTTTTCTTCTTTTTTTCTTATTCCTTCTTTTTCATGAAGGAATAAGCCTCATGAGGGAAGAGTCTGTGCCTCATTCATCTTTTCAGTGGAAGCATGTGGTATAATGCTTGGAGAATGAATGTTGAAGTACTGAGCTGAAATCACAGGGGCTAAGATTAAGTAACTCATAGCATGACTAGTCATGGAGTCAAGGAGACCTAACTAATAATATATCAAATATGGTGTTAAGCATCCATAAGCAGACCCCCCACACACACACACTAGATTCTCTCAAACATCACCTTTGCAGCCTATGATTCTGTAATTTTGAGCTTGCACCTGGCTATAACAGTGTTAAGTAAGCACTATCAGGGCAAAGGGGAAATATAAGACATGGTCCTTCAACTACTCGAATCAAAGGAAAAATGACCAAAAACAAAGGTACCAGTGAGCTGCAGTCTGTCTGTTTCCTGGTCTAAATCGCTAGCAGGTGATAGTGCAATGCCACATATATGGAAAGAAATTCCTTTGACCTTTCATGAGGCAACACTCCAAACTCAATGCTTTAATTAGTTTAGTCTAGCCTAAGGAATTCCTCCCCTAGAACTCAGACACATCACAATGGATCACTTCAGCCAAAAGACAAGTTGACTGGCATTTTAATGGATTTCTCTGTAACAGATTGCCAAAGAGTCCCTAGACACAGCATGCTCAACCAACCAAGGGATGCAAAAGGCTTGGCTTGGGTTCCAAAAACTTTGTAATCTTTAGTTTAGGAACTATCTCTGTGAAGATGATGATAGAAATACCATTTAAGTTTTCAGAGCTCAGCAGGCTCCATGCAGGGAGAAGATCATGTGTTTATTAATAGAGGAACATTTAGGATAGGAATATTAGAAGACAGCCATCTATTTGGGAAAATTATTGAAATAAAATGAACCTTTTATGTGGGAAATGGGTTCACCTCCCCTTTCCAAATTTCCGTCTCTATAGTCTGCTGTGTACCTCCTGTCCTGGTCATCTCTTTGTCCTGTTAGCACAGGGAAAGGGGCTCTTTAGCCTGGACTTGGCCCTAAATGTGAAATTAAACAAATGCTGAATTAAACAAAGCTGAGCAGGTTTCTTTGAGGCAGGACTTCTCAGAGTCTTCAGTTTCCATGATATATATAAAATATGCAGTGTTTCCTAAGAGTATTTGACCATGGAATCATTGTTTTCCTTTTCAATGGAGTATTTCATGGGGCTGGTAGGCTGCAAGTGTATACTTTGGGATAATCAGAAATTAGATCTCATGGTTCAAAAATGAAACTTCAGTCTTCATTGAGCTGTGGAGCAAGAGACAATATGCGTTCATTTAATATGGAAAATAGTAGTTGGCATTCAAACTACTTACTGCTCTCCCAGAAGAAAAGTCCTTTTCAGGAGAGCTAGCTCCTTTAACTCTTTTCTTTCCTGCCACCTGTGAGATACAAAGGCAGCAAGGAATATAAAGCATAAATACACTTCATCTGTTTGCTAGGGTTGCCACAACAAAGTACCACACCTAGGTCACTTAGGCAACAGATATGTATTATCTTGCAGGTCTAGAGACTAGAAGTTCAAAATCAAAATATTGGCAGCTTGACTCTTTCCAAGGGTTATAAGGAAAGAATTCATTCCAGGTCTCTCTCCCTGACTTGTAGATAACTGTCGTGTTTCTTTACAACAAATTTCCTCTATCCACGTCTGTCTCCATGACCAAATTTCTTCTTTTATAAGGACACAATATGTTGGATTAGGGACTACCCTAATGGCCTCGTCTCAACTAATTACATCTGCAAGGACCCTATTTCCAAATGAGGTCACTTTCTCAGGTCCTAGGGATTAAGACTTCCAATATACAGAACACAACTCAACCCATAACAGATGTCAATCTCCCCACCCTGATTTCTGAGAGAGAAACAGAGGCAAAGAGAGGGAGAGAGAAAAAGAGAGAGAGAGAGAGAGAGAGAGAGAGAGAGAGAGAGAGAGATACAAAGAGACAGAGACAAAGGAGTAAGGATTCACTATTGGAAAAAGCAGAAAACTATACTGAAGATGCCCTAGGGGGTTTAGCTGATCTTCTGTGGATCTTTCTCTCTGTCTCTCTAACAATCAAGGCAACAGCAATCATTCACATTGGCTGGTAAAACCCTGCACTAAGTCTCTGGTGAAGACTGTTGTCTGAAAAATATGGCGGCATCCCTCTGGGGCCCTGTAGTGAATTGGTTGGCACTCAACCTATCCAACTACGTATTTTTGTTTTAGTTTATTTTTTAATTTACAAACATTGTAGATATCAGGCACAACATGATGTTTTGAAATATGTGCACATTGTGGAGTAGCTAACTTGAACTAATTAACATATGTATTGCCTCACATACTTATTTTTTTATGATGAGAACACTTAAACTCTGCTCTTCTGGGTGTTTTTCAAGAATATAATGCAATGAGAGTAATTATAGTTGACATGTTGTATAATCGATCTCTTGAACTTATTACTCCTGTCTAACTGAAATTTTGTACTCCCCCATATTTCCCCCCAACCCCAATAGCCCACTACATGTTTAAAAACAATCAACAGTGATATTGTACCAAATTAAGCCAAATACAAAGGGAAGTCCAAAGCTCTCTGCATTGGCACATTCAGAGTGTTTTTACTTACAAGGAAGATCAATAGTGGCTGATCAAAGAAAATAGAACAAGAAATCCATAAGGAAAAGGAAACCTGTATTGTTTTGTTTTTGTCGTGTTTTGTTTTGTTTTTCCAAGCAGCACCAAGAAGAGGTCACTCAGAAAGAATTTCCCTATAGCAGGTCTTGTAGAGGCATCTTCCGGTTAATGCTGATTGCCATGGAATCTGCCACTGAACGTATGTTGTCAGTACTTAAGTGCAGCTGTAAATCATGATGGAAGGGTCTAGACTCTGACACATTGACTGCAATGTTCACTTGAGTATATGGGGTTGTGAGGGGGTGATTCTTGAAGATTTATAGTAATATCCAACATGATTAGTTGAGAAAAAAAATAGGCTGTTAGGAGATGAAGTCTATTCTGTTATATGGTGTGACCTGCTCATAGCAAGCTGCCTGTAGACATCACTGCAGCCTGGACTTGGCGTTAATGATCAGTGCTCACTAGGGCATGAGCAGGCACTTGCTGAGTACTAGCCAGGGAAATGTCTCAACCTTGGTTAGGTCTGGGTTATACTGGTTTCTTTTACCACATAGTTGCAAGTTGCCTTCACATCCCACTCAGCATTGCATGAAATTCCGTGTTGCAAACTATTCAAAATAGACCTTTAAATCAGAAATTCTGTGCTACTTAAGAAGTATTATCAATCTCTACCCCAGTAACTGCAAAATTTCTCTGTTCATGATAGTAGTTTCGTAAAAAATATTTATCTATGTTCCTCAACCTTCTTCACAAGACTTTGCAAAACTGTAAGAACTTGAGAGATTCTACCTGCCATTAACATTTGCTCTGCCAAACATCTGTAATAAGATTCCTTCTTCTCTGCCTCCCTGCAATTAGATGACTTCTATAAACTCTTCTGCCTTTTAATAGGTAAATGAAACCTTCTAATGTAAATGCTATTCCCATTCTTAAGTGACTTCTTCCTTAGCAATTCTTATATACCTGGCTGGAAGCAAAACTTCCTCAATTTGATATTTTCTTCAAGTATGGAGCAAGAATCCCCTCGTTCTTACATATGTAGAGTTTGGACATCACATTAGAGAAAACTAGAGGATGTCTTTTCTATATGTGCAACACAGATTTAGGAAAGATAATTCTTTTGTATCTCCAATCTTCTTTCCTCACATTTTAAATCCCATTTAATTAGTTTTTCACCTTTGAAATAAAAACAATTACCTATGAAAATTCTATACTAAATCAGGAATGAAAGAGGGGAACAACACAACTGACCTTATAGAAGTAAAACAAAAAGATTATAATGGAATACTGTGAACATTATGCCAACAAATTTAATAACAGAAGAGTTCCTAGAAAGATACAAACTGCTGAAACTGACTAAAGAAGAAGTAGAAAATTTGAATAGACCTGTAAGAAGTGAAGAGTTGAATTAGTAAAAACAACCAAAAAACCCCACAAAGAAAATCCCAAGCACAAATGGTTTTACCAGTGAATTCTGTCAAACTAAAAATAATTAATACCAATTCTTCATCAACTCTTTCAAAAGTAGAAGAGGAGGAGAAACATCCCAAGTCATGTGATGAGGCCACTCTTACCGTGCTGCTAAAACCAGGCAATAATATCATCAGAAAAGAAAGCTACAGATCACTATCTCTTATAAATATAGATGTAGAAAACCTCAGCAAAACAGTAGTAAGCAGAATCTAATACCATATTAAAAGGATTATATACCACAACCAAGTGAAATTTATCTCCAAAGTGAAAAGTTGGCTTAATGTCTGAAAATTTATTAATAAAATACATCAGATCAATAAAGGACAAAACCTACATCATTATGTAGTAGATATAATAAAAGTATTTGACAAAATTAAATACTCCCTAATTATAATAACACTCAATAAACTGGGAATATAAGAGAACTTTCTCAACCTGATAGTAGGAATCTACAAAAATCCCACAATATCATACTCAATGTTGAAAGGTGGGATAGTGCCCCCCTGTGCAAGATCACAAACAAGACAAGAATATTTGCCCTCAGCAAATATTCAACATTATATTTAACACTCAATATTCAATATTCAAAAGTATATTCAACATTATACTAAAATTCTAGCAAGGGCAATTAAGCAAGAAGATGAAATAAAAGTCCCTCAGATTGGGAAAGAAGCAAAACATTTTTAATTGCAGATTATATAATCTAATATATAAAAAATTCTAAGAAATGCATTTTAAAAACCATTAGAACTAATAAATGAAATCAGCACATGTGCTCTCTATAAGCAAAGTATACAAAAATCCATTTTATGTCTAAACTCTTGCAATAAACAAAAAGAAAATGAAATTAAGAAAGTTCCATCTATAATGGCATCAATAGAATAAAATATTTAGATATAAATTTAACAAAAGAAATGAAAAACTTAACACTCTGATATTACAAATATTGCTTTAAAAGTTAAAGAAAACTTAAATAAATGGAAAAACATTTCGTGTTTATGGATCAGAAGATTTAGGATGTCAGCAAGTGTCAAATTGCTGTAAAGATTCAATAAAATTTCTATCAAAATCATGCCTGCATTTTTGTTTTGAGACAGGGTCTCACTCTGCTGCCCAGGCTGAAGTATAGCGGCATGATCATGATTTATTGCAGCCTTAAACTCCTGGGCTCAAGTAATCCTACCAGCTCAATCTCTTGAGTAGCTGGGACTACGGGCATGCCACCACACCTGACTCAATTTCAAACTTTTTTTTGTAGACAGGGTCTTGCTATGTTGCTCACACTGGTCGTGAACTCCTGGCCTCAAGTGATATTTCTGCCTCTACCTCCTAAAACGCTAGGATTACAGGCATCATCCTGTGTCCAGCCCTGCCATGCCCAGCCCTGCTTGCATTTTTTAATAAATTGACAAGATAATAGCAAATTTTATAGGAAAATTCAAGAAACCTAGACTATCCAAAATGATCTTTAAAAAGAATAATAAAATGGAAGGACTCACATTTCCCAATTTTGAAACCTATTACAGAGCCACAGTAATCAAAGCAGTGATATTAGCATAAGAATATACATATAGATCAATGCAATAGAATTGTGAGTCCAGAAATAAACTCTTAGATTTATTGTCAATGTATTTTTCACAGTGATGCCAAAAAAATTAATGGAGGAAAAATAGTCTTTTCAGAAAATGATGCTAACACAGCTGGATATCCATGCAAAAGAATGAAGTTAGACTCCTACCCCCACCTTGTACACATAAATTAACTCAAAGGAGATCATAAGTCAAAATGTGAAAGCTAAAAATTGTAAAACTCTTAGAAGGAAACATAGGCATAAATACTTGTGACCTTAAGTTGGCATGTTTTTAAGATATTGCACCAATAGTACAAATGATAAAGAAAAGAATAGATAAAGCAAACTTCATCAAAATCAAAAGGCTTTATTTCCTTGAAGCAATGACATTAAGAAAGTGAAAAGACAATTCATAGAATGGGAGAAAATACTTGTAGATTATACAAGATAAGATACAAATATCTGATAAGAATCATATGCTGAACCACACAAACAAGCTTTTACAACTCAATAATAAAAACATAACTAACCCATTTTTAAAATGGCCAAAAGATCTGAATAAACATTTCACTAAAGAAGATGTACAAATGGCCAGAGAACACATGAAAAAAACTGGAATTCTTATATACACCGCTGGTAGAAATGTAACATGGAACATTCACTTTGGAAAGTAGTGTGGCTGTTTCTTAAAAATATAGACACATGTTGGGCCGGCCGCGGTGGCTCATGCCTGTAATCCCAGCACTTTGGAAGGCCGAGGTGGGTGGATCACAAGGTCAGCAGTTCGAGACCCACCTGACCAACATGGTGAAACCTCTTCTATACTAAAAAAACAAAAAAAAAGTTAGCTAGGTGTGGTGGCGGGTGCCTGTAATCCCAGCGACTTGGGAGGCTGAGGCAGGAGAATCACTTGAAACCAGAAGGCGGAGGTTGCAGTGAGCTGAGATTGCACCACTGCACTCTAGCCTGGGCAATAAGAAGAAAAAGAAAGTATGTATACACACACACACACACACACACACACACACACACACACACACACACATATCTACCTATTACTGTCTAGCTATCCCTAGTTATCTATCCAAGATAAATGAAAACACACATACACAAAAATATTACATGAGTGTTCATAGCAGCATTATTGATAATAGTTTAAAAATGAAATCAACACAAATGTCCATCCACTGATGAATGAGAAAATAAAAGATGGTATATCTGTGTGACGGAATATTAGTTGGCAATAAAAAGGAATGCAATGCTGATACATGCCACAACACGGATGAATCTTGAAAACATTATGCTATAAGAAGCCAGTCACAAAAGGCCACACACTGTTCAATTCTATTTAATGAAATGTTCAGAATAGGCATCTTCAGGAATAGAAAGCAAGAGAGTGGTTTCCTAGGGGTAGGAGTGAAGAAGGTGGGGAATGAGGAGTGACTGCTCATGTATAAGAGGTTTCTTTCGAAGTGATGAAACTGTTATAAAATTAGATTATAGTGATAACTGCATAATTTTATAAATATACTTTAAAACCATGCAATTCTATGCTTTAAATGGTATGGAATTTTATGGTATGTAAATTATATGTCAACAAAGCTGTTAAATTTTTTTTTTGAAAGATTCTATAAAGATTTCACTCCTGCTAATTAAAGTAGTTCATTTCTCTTTACCTTTCTTCTTTTTTCTTCCCTCCCCAACCTTCTGTTGGTCTACTGCACCAATTCAATTCCTTCCCTTCCATTTTATCGAATACAATGTTTTTTATTAATAAGTAATATATGAGCACAGTGTAAAAATTATAATAAACAGTGTAAAATCAGAAATAAATGCTTCCCACTGCTCTATAAACTGCTGTCCCACTCTCTAAATGTAACTGCTGTCAACGGTTTCTCATGGATCGCTTTAGAAATTGTTTACACATTCATAGCCCATGTCCATATGGTGCCTATATTTTTACACAAATTGGACCACATGCTATTCTGCATTTCATTTGTCTCCTTTAGTGCTGTATTTTGGAGATCTTTTCATGTTTGCATATATAGACCAATCACATCTATTTAGTAGCAGCATGGCATTCATTGACTCTTTGTGCCATACTTATATCACTGATTCTCCATCAAGAGATATTTAGGTTGTCTTCAAATGTGGATAGGTTTTGTTTTATATGTTTTCTATTACAAACCATACTACAATGAATATCTTTGTGTATTGCTGTGTAATTACAAGGAAGCATTCATGGGTTAAAAACCATGTGTTTTTGAATGTTGATAAATGTGACTAGATTGCCCTGAAAAATAGTGTCTCCTGTGTAATCCCATTGTTGGGGGTTGAGAGAGCCCGTATGTATTCCAAAAGCTACCTTGGCTTAGAACAAGCTCCACCCTCTCTGACTACAGCCTTGACCACACCCAACACATTGCCCAGGCTGAAGTCTTGTACAGACGCTGTCATGATGTGTTTCAGACTCAGCAACTCACCCTCTCCATAGGAAGAGTCTTGTTCTGCTCTGTTCTCTGCAGTTTTCCTGTCTGGCAGCCAGGTCTCCATGACTTGTGCCAGAGACACAATCGATATGCAAGTGGCCCTGTCCAAGCAAAGGCCATGTCAGCTCATGTTCTGATTTTGTGATTCTCTGATGGATGGTCCCAGCTCTTCCTTTGCATATTCCTGCTTAACCTTGAGGAAAGTCACTTAACTTCTGACAACTCCTGCATCAACTTAAGCAGCTGGTGGGGATGATAGTGGCAGAAGGTAATGTGAGCCACATGTGAGGTTTTGAGTATTTATGTATGGAGGGGTTCAGAGGAGCATAGAGATGGGGATAATACTAAATGGCTATTTTCGAGTTTGTAGGAAACAAATAAAAAGATGGCTAGAATAATATTGTAGAGCAGCAACCCCCAACTTTTTGGCACCAAGGACCAGTTCATGGAAGACAATTTTTTTGTTTCATGGACCAGGGGTGGGGGTGTGGGAGGGGTGTACAGTTTCAGAATGAAACTGTTCCATCTCAGATCATCAGGGAGCATGCAACCTAGATCCCTCACGTGCACAGTTCACAATAGGGTTCATGCTCATGTGAGAATCTAATACTGCTGCTGATCTAATGGGAGGCGGCGCTCAGGAGGTAGTGTTCACTGGCCTGCTGCTCACCTCCTGCTGTGTGCAGCCTGGTTCCTAACAGGCCAAGGACAGGTACTGGTCTGTGGCCCAGGGGTTGAGGATCCCATCTTTGATTCTCTTGCAGATGCTCTGATATAACTAAAGGGCGTGTGATTTCAGCTGTGATGCAAGTTGTTGCTTTTTTTCTGCATACCTTTTAAAAATGTTTTTGATTAACACTGTATATATTTAAGGAGTACAACATGATTTTTAAGTGAAACTTGTTTTATTTTATAATGCAAGTACATGATGGTTAAGAACACACTAACTTAGACTAATACAGTTTGGTGCCATCGCTCTGATTCTTGCAAAATTGCCAGCAGTTTTAACCACCATTTCTTTCTTGCCCATCAGCAGAAATTTTATGGCAAAAATTCAAATAATATCTTCATGTTATTACAAAAACAATTTTGACCTCACAGAACCCTTAAAAATCTCCTAGGGGCCTCTAGGATCTGTGGACCACACTTGGAGAATCTCTGCTGTAAACAAACATAGAAACAAAATGCCGCAATGAAAAGGCATTTCAAAGCGACTAAAATTCTTTGTGTTTCTTAAGCACCATGAAATAAACATGATTCACAACAACATTTCTAAAAGTCTACAACATGATTTTTTGATATATATTAAAAATTCGTATACACATATTACTATAATCAAGCAAATTAACATATCTGTCTCCTCACATTTTTTTGTGGATGATGAGAGCACCTGAAATCTACTCTCTTAAAAATGCTGGAAATTTTATATATAGATATATAATTTATAAATATATAATTTATATATATGTATATATAAATATATATACATATATATGCATTTATTTTTTATATATATTTATAAATACATATATATTTATATATGTATTTATATATATGTACACACACACATGCCCGTGTGTGTGGTTTTATGTATATGTAGTAATATATATGGTAATATATATATATTCCATATATAAGAAAATATTATTCAGCCATGAAAAGAAGGGAATCCTACCATTTACAACATTGATGAACCTGTTAAGTGTTATAGTGAAATAAGCCAGACACAGAAAGACAAATACGGCACAACTTCACTAATACGTGGAATCTGAAACAGTGGAATTCCAGGCTGGGCACGGTAGCTCACACCTGTAATCCTAGTAACTTTGGAGGCTAAGGAGGGCAGATCACAAGGTCAGGAGACTGAGACCAGCCTGGCTAACAGGGTGAAACCCCATGTCTACTAAAAATACAAAAAATTAGCTGGGCATGGGGGTGGGTGCCTGTAGTCTCAGCTACGTGGGAGGCTGAGGCAGGAGAATAGTGTGATCCCAGGAGGCGGAGCTTGCAGTGAGCCGAGATCGTGCCACTGCACTCCAGCCTGGGTGACAGAGTGAGTCCCCCCCCAAAAAAATGGGGAATTCCTAGAAGCAAACAGTATAAAGGTAGTTACCAGTAGCTTGGGAGATAGACAGGTGGGGGAGTTGGGGAGGTGATGGCCAAAGGGTTCAAAATTGCAGTTATGTAGGATGAATAAGTTTAGAGATTTAAGGTACAGCATTAGGACTGTAGTTGATAATTTCATATTGTAGACTGGAATTTTTCTGAGAGGGTTGTTACTCTTAGGAAAAGCCTTCTGTGGAATAGAAAAATCCAAGCTGGACTAAGGCTGACCACACTGACACTGCCAGAATCAGGCCGTTGTCTTATCTCAGGCTGTTGGAAGTGGCCCTGATTCTATCCTCATTCATGTTACCTTCTTCCAGGGTCAGACTTCTAGCCCTGGCTAGATGGAGTTTTGATACACTGTTAACAATATCAGTTGCCCAGAAGTGACATCAGATGAAGAGAAAATATTCCCTGTCTTTAAACTTTGAATCAAATTAAGCTCCCACCTCCATTCTTAACTTGAAGGTTTGAAGATCAGTTCTGACACTAACAAGCTGGGATGGGGTTGGGGTAGAGGGTCCATGGGTGAGGGACAGCACTTAATTTTGCTAGACATGTGTTTCCTCAGCTGCAAAACAAAAGTTTTGGATTAGACTAGGGTGACGACTTCTATAATAGACTGCAATTATCCCCCGTTTTACACAGGAGAAAACAGAGGCTTAGAGAAATGAAATAACTGGCCTGACACGCATTTCTAGCGACAGGTTGAACTAGATATCGGTCTCAGGAAAGTCTGACTTTCCTCTGGGCTCCACACCACTGGGATGTGTGGTGCACTGGTGTGGCCATTCCTCAGCCTAGCCTTTACAAATTCCCTTCTTTCCACAACTGGAGCACGCCTAACCCTGCTCTGTGGTTAAGGAGAGTCCTTAAAAGTCCCAGCCCAGTGCTCAAGGACTCAACATAAATTCCCTTGGGTGGCTGGTCCCTCCGACCTAGAATCCAGTGAGGGTCTCAACACAGTACCTTCCTCATGTCCCCGGCCTCTGCCATAGCTGCATCCCAGTGATGTACTGAGCAGTTCCACTACATCTCCCAATCCTCACAGCTCCTCCCAACCTCCCAACTCTCCCAGCAGAAATCTGGGTATTGAAATAGTCCCTGTCAGAACGCCTCCACCCCTGTCAGACACCTGACGCCAGCTCCTGTTCCAGGTGCTACCTTGATACTCACCCTGGCTGCTGTACTGGACTTCTCAGTGCCTGGAAGGTGGGTCCAACCTGCTTCCCCTCTGGAGTGGGACTGGGTCTGAGCTCAGTTTTCTGTAGTCGGCTGATTTCTGGCACATTTAAAAGGTCCCTGTACAAGCGTGTTCTTTTGTTTTGAGACAGAGTCTCGCTGTGTTACCAGGCTGGAGTGCAATGGCATGATCTCGGCTCACTGCAACCTCTACTTCCCGGGTTCAAGCGATTCTCCTGCCTCAGCCTCCTGAGTAGCTGGGATTACAGGCACGCGCCACCATACCTGGCTAATTTTTGTGTTTTTAGTAGAGACGGGGTTTCACCATGTTGCTCAAACTGGTCTCGAACTCCTGACCTGGGGATCCGCCCTCCTCAGCCTCCCAAAATGCTGGGATTACAGGCATAAGCCACCACTCATGGCCACAAGCGTGTTCTAAGACATGCTGTAATACTGATTCCCACCCCCAACTCCTTCAAAAATAGGAGACAAGACCCATCATAGGTCTTCCCAGGCCGAAGAACATGCTGCAAGACATCACTCCTCCAAGAACACAGGGATTTGGGGAAGAAAGGACTGGTGAGTATTTCTAAAAGTTCATTTCTGAGGAATTCTGTAAGTAACATTATAAGGAGTTAAATAAAATACTAGCTGGAGTTCTAATGGGTATTTCCATTGACAGACCAAACAGCTGGGAAAAAAAAAAAAAAAAAAAAAAGAAATGGGATATGCGTAAAGACTGCCTGGCCTCAGGCAAACCACACAACCACTTTGGACCACAATTCCTCGTCTCTAAATGCTCGTCTTGACTCCTGCTCTTCCATACCCATAAGCTTATTGTGAAATCAAAGTGGTTTATAAATCCTAAAACAGTGGTTAAAGATGAAGTATTTCTGATTCCCTGACATGAACTTGCTATAAAATGAATTCAAAGTCTAGGTAGGACTTACCCTACAAGAATTAGATATCATTCTTTTTGAATTAGCATAATTTTGGTTTGGATTTAGATGGGTCTTAATTGACTCTTGTATGACTATGTTTCCTATCACATGTTTGAAATTCTCTTTCTTTAGATTAAATAGCATTTTGCTTTTAAAAACTAAAACTGAAAAACATTTTAAGAATAATCAATTTGGTCTTGGGCCTGGTCTATCCATATTTCTGCTTTAAACATTAAAATAGAAAGTATTTGGGGAATAATTAAATTGTATCTGGTGGGATATGTCCCCCCAGTAAGAGAGGAAATGGAACAGGGAGATTTGAAGCAGGCCTAAGAATATAATACTGTGCTGCTGAGCTACAAAAATCCTGCCTGATTTGTAAATTTGCGTTTCCATGGCAACGCAAGTGTGTAGTTAAATAATCCTCACTCGTCTAGTACTGAATTCCAGCAACTCTTCCTAAACTTTCATCCTATTCTAATCCCACAGCTGTTGCCATGGAAATGATCAGATAAGATTCAGTCCTAGAGGTAGATGGGCCAACGGTGGGAGCTAAGTCCTGGCCTACATATAGCCACTGAAATATTAGGTTTTGTTTTGCTTCCTCCCAATCTGCAAATCACAGAAAGCGGTCGTTTCAAATGAGAGGTTAATTTAGCATGATGTGCTGACAATCAGTCTTGGGGTTTGGGCATGTGGAGTAAATGAGGAAAAGTTAATGCCAAAAAACTGCTGGGGAATGGAAAAAATCAGAAATGCTTTCCTCTAACTCATCTTTGGAAACTTTCTCCAAGAATCCATTACACCAGGGTATTCTCTCAGGAGTCAGGTATCCCAGATGCAATATTCCTAGGCTGGTCCCTGCCCTACCAGGAGGGTAGGTCACACAGGGCCACTCCCCAGGTTTTGACAGCCAAAGAGGTACCTGTTCCTTCGTTCTGCATTGTTCATGAGGAGTTCTGTTATTCATGGTTGATGGGAGTTTATAGGGTGCCTCCAGGGTTGACTCTGACTGTGTCAGCAATGGCTTTAGGAGCCACAGAATATTTCGATGCCTCTATCAACATCTTTGTATCGTGTGCATTCTTGCAATCAGATTGTTTGGGAAGATCTAAAATTTAAATCATTGTTTCTAAGCAATATCCGTGGGATGTTTTGTTTAAATATTATAGAAAGAAGCAATACTTTTTCTCTTTGAACAGTGTGATCTCATTTATTGTGAAATCTTTACAGGATACTTCCCTGAAGGGGACGGGTTAGGCCAGAGTCCAAAGCAATTTTGCCTTTCTGTGAAGCAGATTCCTCGCAATGCGTGAGCCCTAATATGTTATATGAGAACAAGACACACCTCACAGTAAAATACAAAATCCCAGTAAAATATGGAAGGGACCTTGAAGGGTCTCTGGAAATCCAATGAGCAGTTTTCAGATGAAGACACTGAGGTTGGGGTTTCCAATATCTCACAGTTTAGGACTCATGGGTTTTTCTCTGAACTCCCCTTCATGCTGCCACTGCTTTAGTGAAAGATCCAATAGGTACAGCTATCTTTATTTTTATTCTCCTTTTTCCTGGACAGCTCCAGCAGAGTTCCTATAGTGTAATTCTTATTATTTCCTCTTAGAAGCTTCAATCATACATGCTAGACACGGTTTCATAAATTTTCACATGCCTATAATTTGTTCAATAAATACTTGCTTAGTTAATATATGTATTACATGATTTGAGATATCATCGGGGTGTGATATAGCTTGGATTCATGTCCCCACCCCAATCCAATGTTGAAATGTAATCCCCATGTTGGAGGTGGGTCCTGGTGGGAGCTGATTGAATCGTGGGGGCAGATCCCTCATGAATCGGTTTAGCACCGACCGCTTGGTGCTGTCTTCGCAATAGTGAGCGAACTCTCGCGAGAGCTGGTTGTTCAAAGGTGGATAGCACCTTCTCTCTCTCTCGTTCTGCCACATGAGATGCTTGGTACCGCTTCAACTTCTGCCATGATTGGAAGCTTCCTGAGGCCTCCCCAGAACTGGACGCCTGTATTCTACTTCTTGTACAGCCTGCAGAACCGTGAACCAATTAAACCTCTCTTCTTTGTACATTACCTAGTCTCAAGTATTTCTTTATAGCAATGTGAGAATGCTTTAACACACAGTGTTTGGAGTAAGAAGCTGCTATCAGCCTGTTCATGTTGACCTTGTTCCATGTGGCTCCTCTCACTATAGTGACAGAGCGATAGAGTGGCAGCTTCTAGGACCTGCTTAAACGTTGTACTCTCTGAGCAAGTTGCATGTTTTAGGTGGTAAAGGTTATGATTTTCAATGACATGGAGTAGAATTTGCTCTTCTCTTGACTTTCCTCATTGTAAGTCACGCTGAAGAGAGACAAGAGCTGAATCATTTCTTAAATGAAGAAAAATGAAAAATTAGAACTAAGAGCGTACCTTCTCCCACTGACTTCCGTGACTCTCAGCGGTACTGTGAGGAGGAGGTTGTGCTCTCTCTCTCACAGCAAAAACGCAACTATGTAGCTTAGCGGTCATGCCTCAATATAATAGAGCCAATGCAGATAACATTCTGATATGCTGTGTGCTATTCTGGTCCCTGCCCTACCCCTTATGTTAATTCAAACTTTGTAGACACTCTGTTCTGTTCTCCTGAAGCTGAAGTCTATCTGACTGAAGAATACTCTTCATGTGAAAAAAAAAAAAAAATGTGTACTTGTTACTATGGTGATGAATACTGTCATTTCCACAACCAGGAAAAGTTCTGAAATGGGGGAAATAGTCCTAGACATGACTGTGCTAAGTGCTCATCTTCAAATCCTTCCTTTCCAGATCCAATCAGGCGCCAAATATCCATTAGTGCACTTCTGAATATACCAAAAAAATCACTCTTTCCCAAGCCACCATCGTCTTTCTCTTAAAACGACTGTAGTAGCCTGTTAATTAATCTTACAGATCTCTTCTTGGCCCCATTCAAAGCAGGAACCAAAGCAATGCTTTAGAAAACTGAAACCTGATCATGTCACTGTCTTGTTTATAAACCTTTCAATGCATTTCAACTTTTTAACCTCTGCCCCTTGGAATAAAATCCAAAATCCTCAGCATGAAACAGTATGAGTGGTCCATTTCCCATCTCCCCAGCGCAGTCCGGAGCCACCTCTCCTGCATTCCCCATGCCCCAGTCACCCACCGGGGTCCCTAGTATGCATACAAACAAGGAGTGCTCTTCCTGCCCCTTGCTCTGGCTGACTCTATTCACCCTTCAGCCTAAGCTGAAAAGTTATTTCCCAAAATAAGCTTTTGCTGAGCTCTCAGATTGCAGTCTCACTCTTGCAAGCTCTCCCGCACAGTAAATATGCATCTAAAGGAACTCACCACAACTGTAACCACAGAGCACTGTGTGTAATACTTCATCTGTAGTAGTCTCTTGTAGAATGTAAGTCCTGTGAGGACAAAGACTATGTCTTGTGCACAGATGAGATGCCTAAGAAGTAGCTATCAAAATAATGAATGAAAGCCTGTGGCTAAATGGAGAGCAAGAACAGTCACTGGCAATGAGAAGGTCCAGGCAGTTAGAGGCAGGTTATTGGAAAGGTCTCTAATATCCCAGAATGGACAGGGAACAAGGGACACCTTTGGTTCAAATATTGAGCAGATAGGCCAGGCGCGGTGGCTCACGCCTGTAATCCTAGCACTTTGGGAGTCTGAGGCGAGCAGATTGCCTGAGCTCAGGAGTTCAAGACCAGCCTGGGCAACATGGCAAAACTCCATCTCTACTAAAAATACAAAAAAAATAGCCAGGTGTGGTGGTGTGCACCTATAATCTCAGCTACTCGGGAGGCTGAGGCACAAGGATCACTTGAACCCAGGAGGCAGAAGTTGCAGTGAGCTGAGATAGCGCCATTACACCCCAACCTGGGGAGACAGCGAGACTCTGTCTCAAATAAAAAGACGTATTTAGAGAGACAGCAGCTATACGTGCCATACCCTGAACCAGAGGAATGAATTGGGGATGCAAGACAAGTCACAGTTCCTTCTGTCACAGAGCTCACAGTATTTTGAGGGTGACATTTGCATAAATGTAAGTCACATCATACATACTTCTAAGTTAAATGAGTTTAATTGTATTGATATGGTTTGGGTCTGCGTTTCCACCCAAATCTCACATGGAAGTGTAATCCCCATAATCCCCACGTGTCAAAGGCAGGGCCAGGTCGAAGTAATTAAATCATGGTGGTGGTTTCCCCTATGCTGTTCTCGTGATTGTGAGTGAGTTCCCATGAGATCTGATGGTTTTATAAGGGACTGTCCCTCCTTCACTTGGCAATTCTTTTTCTTGCCGCCCTGTGAAGAAGGCACCTTTCTTCCCCTTTGTCTTCCACCATGATTGTAAGTTTCCTGAGGACTCCCCAGCCATGCTGAACTGGAGTCAATGAAACCTCTTTCTTTTCTAAATTACCCAGTCTTGGGTATTTCTTTATAGCAGCGTGAGAACAGACTAATTCCTGTCCCACCCCCAAAAAGACATTCTGCATGTCATGTTTTATGCTGCAGGATACAGAATGATTTGGCAGATCTAAATATTCTATCCCCTCATAAGGCTGGGTTGCTACAAACATCTTTTTCTAGGGAAGCTGATTCTCGTATTTGAAGATGAGTATTTTTTCTTATATCATGGACTCTGAAGTCAAGCCAACTATTTCATCTGGTGCTCAACTGAAGCAAAGACGATTTGTTCCAGGGCTAGAGGGAAAGGAGCTGGAAGCAGCCTTAGGAGAGTGGGGAGCTAAGCTGCCATGCAATCTCAAAAAAGGCCTCAGCCAATCCCACGGGAAGTTTGAGAGTTGGGAGGACCCTCCAGAGTTGTCTGGAATTGAGGCAATGGGGCTGGCCATTGAACCCCTACACTGACCAATTATTAATTGTAGGCTGCCTCAGGAATGGGTGTACCCTTGGCTGAAGCAGCTCCCTTACTCTGAGGGCAATTCCTGGGGAGAGATTCAGCTGTGCACAGTCAGAAAGAAGCACTCCAAGCAGTTAGGGGAATGAGTGCCTTTGTCCTGAAGGCAGGACCTGGGTGGCATGTCACAATATCTACTACATAGAGATAGGCACAGTGTTTTCTAATTTTCCGTCTTTTTTCTCTGCCCTTGTCCATCCCCAGATTTTCTTCTTACTTGAAAGGATTTCCTAGACATAAGCCTATTGGTTGATGGCAACGGTTCACCTGAACTTCTGCATTGCTCTAGCTCATAGAACATTGAAACCATGGAACATTGGTCTGGGGAAGGGAAGCAAAGGATTTTAGGCACTGCTTGCTTCACATAATTCAATCTACTCCCATCTCCAACTGGTGCTGATGGGTGGGTAAAGGCAACCTGAAATGTCCTGTCCCTCCAAGAAAGAATTAAATATATTCTCTAAGGAGGAGAATATATGGATTATTTTGGGTTTAGGTATAGATAATGGTAAATAAAGATGAGTATAAGGCAGTTTTGTGGCCCTGAGCAGTGCCATGGGGCAAAGTGCTTGCTCTCTTTGGACCCTTCCATTTTGGAAGGAGCTATTTGTCCTCAGCTGAAGTTTGAAAATGACTGGCAGAGAGACTCCCAGAGCTTCAAGTGGTCACCGAATTCTTGCCTCAAACCAGGCACAGTTGTAGGTGGGTTTGGCTAGGGAACCACATATCTGAGACATACACCTGCTACCTTGTCTCTTTCAAGAACCCACATGCTTGGTCGGGCGCGGTGGCTCACGCTCGTAATCCCAGCACTTTGGGAGGCTGAGGCAGGCAGATCAAGAGGTCAGGAGATCGAGACCATCCTGGCTAACATGGTGAAATCCCATCTCCACTAAAAATACAAAAAATTAGCCGGGCGTGGTGGCGGGTGCCTATAGTCCCCGCTACTCGGGAAGCTGAGGCAGGAGAATGCCATGAACCCAGGAGGCGGAGCTTGCAGTGAGCTGAGATGGTGCCACTGCACTCCAGCCTGGACAGAGCGAGACTCTGTCTCAAAAAACAAAACAAAAAAAGAAAAGAAAAAAGAACCCACATGCTCCCTAAGTCAGGTTCAAACTACTCATCTCTGTGGCATTGCTTTTAGCAGTGACGGGCTGTCCATCTTGGCCCACTACTTAAACATGCTAGTCCAAGGGCAGTGATTTGTGAACACTTGTTACATAAACCATCAGTGTGGCCACAGCCCTTTCAACACACATTATATTTTTTCAGGTCTCCGGACTCTTCCACATTCCCTCCCCTTCTCTCTGTTCTTTCTCTCCTAGTGTTGGGGCTGTGGCGTTGTCACAAAGAGAGTGCCTCATTGCATACGAGGGATGAGAAGGTCTACTAGGTTTGTCTTTGCCATCTGCCTCTGCACCGTTCTAGCATAACCTCTACCAAGGCCAAAGCAATTAGATGTTCAAACTCTTCCTTTTTAAGCTTCATTACAGAAGTGTTCAAAGCTCTTACATCTTCCCTAAAAAACTGTTAAAAACCTTTATCATATTTCTGGAACTCCTTTCCCGTGGGAACCAGCCTGCCACTGAAATCTCATTCTTTCAAGGCCTGACAGTGCCATATTGGAGTCTGGATGGAATCCAGAATCACAGACACACTTAAAAATTGGGTAAACTTTCTGGAAATAAAGTTAGCTAAGGGATTTTTGTTCTTTTTAATCTCACTAGATGACATCTCTTGCCACTCAGAAGAAGGACAACCTGGGAGCTTCTTTGTGCTTACACATCTTCATTAAAAATTGAAACTTGAGAGCCCAGCTGAAATTTATCTCTTTTGTTCTCACTTCTCACCTGCAGTCCCAACTATTCATTTGTTCAGACATGTATTAAGCACCTGCTGTATGTCAGGCTCTGTCTTGGGGTCTGGAAACATGGAGAGGAGAGAGACTCTCTCTGGCTGTCCCATCAAAAAGAGAAAACAGTGGGAGGAGTGGCCCCTGGAGCTGTGCAACTGGAAGGACCACCAGACCTTAAGGACCTCACTGACTAGACCTGCACTGCCCAGTATGTAGCCCAGTTCTGGTCCCCTGCAGTTATGAGCACTTGAAATGTGACTGATGCAACTGAGGAACTTCATCTGTCATTTTCTTCAATTTCACTTAATTTTAGCTTAAAAGTGAATACTCAATTCCATTATTGGAAAATGTTTTCATATGCTTGGAAGAATAGGAATGTGAGTCACTTTTATAAAGTCTAAATATTTTGAAATCTAAGTACAGGTCAAGCATTTCCAAGGTAAATTAAGCATCCTAATCAAGATGTGCTGTAAGCATAAAATACATACTGGATTTCTAAGACTTAATGTAAAAAGGAAAATTTTAGAAGTCTCATTAATAATTTACATATGTATTACATGCTGAAATAATAATACTTTGGATATGTTGGGTCCAATAAATATATTACTAAAGTTAATCACTTGGGACTTTATTTGAACTTTTTAAAAATGTGGCTACTAGAAAATTTAATATTACATATGTGGTACATGTTATATTATTAACTCTCTAGGAGAAGAAATAGATAAGGAAAATGGAAATTAATTTTATCAGGATGAATGTTAGAGAAGTAAGGGACAAATAGGTGGAGCATATTATATGGGGGATATATAGAAGCTCACAGGCCTAACAAAGTAGAGAAGAGAGAAAAGAAATGTTCCAATCATACACGCGCAAAGACACAGAAGCAGACATGAGTCTCCCATATCTGGAACACAAATGAATTGTAATTAAAAAAAAAGACTGGTGATAAAAGCAGAGTCAGAAATGGAAGGACTTTGTACACCAAATTAAGGGTCCTGAAGTTAATCCTAGAGACAGCGAGGCACCATTGAGATGCTTTGAGGAAGGCATGGCATGGTCAGAGCTTCATGTAAAATGCTCTCCCTGCTGGTGGCGTGGAGAATGGGTTAGAGCAGGTGAACTGGAGACTTTCCGCACGTGCACAGGCAGCAAGACAGAAATCCAGGGATCCATTGCTACCCACTGAAGGAAGGGATGTTCCATGAAGGAGGAGAGGAAGGAAGGCAGCAATCCAGATTGCTGCTCATGCTATAGGTAAGTGAAGTCAGCCATAAATAGGAATCTTGAGTAAAAGAAGAAATATTAATGTTCTTGTAACTTCTGTTCTGAAAAAGATCTAGTTCCTCTTAGTACAAACCAAACCTGTGAAAACAATCATGTATATTTAGGAAGTCAAGACTTGGACAACCAGAGAATCATGAAAATATGAGTTTCTGACAAACCAAAAATTAATGTATCCCCTATGGTACGGGGAAAAAAATGCAATTATGAGAAGAGGAAAAAAAAAACTGCCTATATTGTGAAAACCAATTTTCCAGGATTATGTCCAGCCTCGACATCCCTCTGATCCTGTGTATTTGACTGGTCTGTGTGGTCAAGCCTCACTTTCATGTTCTTGAACTTGGGACTCTTTGGGCAAATGGCTTTGAATACAAATATTCCAGATCTTCCTTGGGACTCTCTCATTATGTTCTGAATTCATTATTGGCTCTAACCTCATTTCATTACTAACTTACATTTACTTTCCTAGTAGGAAGTCAGAGTTTTTTTTTTTTTTTTAAATAAGGAAAGGTAAATCAGTATATTTCTGTTTTTCCATTAAGCACCTACCACTTGGGAATTGTGTGTCATTCTATGCCTCCTAAGGATGGTTGAATGCATCAGAATTCAAAATATTTAAAATGCCTCAGGCTTCTTAGAAGAATACTGTTCTGAGAGTAAAAAATAGAAATATACATTAATAAGTATCACAGAAAATGCTCCAAGTTTAATCATCACAAATGGTACCCATTACATGGCAGCGGCATGCACTGGTCTGGGAACAGGAGTCAGGAGGCTGGATCTCCAGTCCTACTGTGCATTTGGCTGTTGTGCCAAATGGGCCATTCATTGATCGCCCTGAGCTTGCACTCCCTCGTGTGTGAAATTAAAATAATAATATCTGCCCTCTGTACTCCCACAGGGCTGTTGGGAGGAGCGAATAAAATATCCTCCCTGAAACCAATGGAAAAGTAGACACTTTCAGCTATGCATCACTAGACATGGCCAATTTTTGAGGGTCATGATGGTGATTATGGTGGTGGGTGTCATTGTTGTTTAATCTCTCCAATGCCAGCACAGTCCTCAGCATATGGTCTATTATAGGCACTCAATAAATATTGTTGAATGGAGCCATCATTTCCCAGGGGGTTATTTTCATGACTTTTTTTTTTTTTTAGAAATCCTTCTTTCCACCATAAGCTTTTTCTTTCATGAATTCTTAAAGCCATCTTCCTTTGTCTCCATAACATCTTAGCCTCTGATTTTTCAGGGCTGGCTTTCTATGCTAATTTTTCTCCCTGCCCCTCTTCGAAAGCTCCCTTGTGGATCTAAGTTTGCCTCCGATTTGATCTCATCTATGCCTTTCTCTGTTTGCCTAAACTTTGCTTCTCATTCCTCCCAGTTTGAGTTCTAGGAAATCCGTGGCCTCCTTCTTTTTTCACACGCCCACAAATGACTTTGAAAATTTTAGTCCTCACTTAAACACTTCTTGCTGATTTCTCTTGCTTTTTTTTTCCTATAAATCTTTGCCTCATTGTCAGTGAAATTCTCTTTTCTTTTTTTATACAGTTCAACCTCCGCACCACTATAATCTTTCTCATCATATGGTTTCTCTTTTGGTTAAACCCACTATTTTGACACAGTTTATAGACCCTTTCCTTCCTCACCTTCAGTGCTTCGGCTTTGATTTAATGCTGGGTTTCACATTGATTGTTTTCTTGGGGCTAGAACCATTATTGATGCTGTGATATTTTATGGTCACAGAATATTTAGTCTCTAAGAACCTCTACAAGCATAATGAATTTTGGAAAGGGCAAGAGAGATAAGACAGGCCACTATTTTAAATACACAATTGGTATTTCTATAGGAAACTTGAATGGCATCACAGTCTATTCTCTGAAGTGTTAATTAGCACTTTGTCTCACTAGACAGATTGCATTTTAAGACTACAGGAGTTTGTATTCTTTCATATCTTTATTCTACTTATTCACTGCTTTGCTCAGCATTATTCCATTGTTCTAGGCCAGTGATGTGATGAGCACAGTAAACCAAGGACAAAAAGAGATCATCATGGGAACAGTTAGTTAAATAGTAACTATATTTCTTCAGGCTTCACCAGATAAGCCAGGCACTCTTCTAAACACTTTATGTGTATTAACTTATGTCATCCTCACAGTGACCCAGTGATGTGGGCACAATTATTATCCCAACATTGTATCCTAATATGAGAAGTTGAGACATTGAATTTACATAACTTGTCCAAGTTACACTGCTAGTGAAACTGCTAGTTCATTGATGAATTTCTACTCACCTTCAAATTGCAGTTCATTCAATACCTCTTAGGAAGATCTTTAATTACCCCAAACAGCATGAGATACACCTTTCTCTATATTTCTATACATATGCTACTTTGTGCTTCTTTATGATAGCAGTTACCATATTGCATTATCATTCTTTCTTTATTGCATTGCTCTCTGTAGACTGTGATTATCTCCAGGGCAGCCACTCTATCATATAGAAGCTATATTATAGACCTTTATATCCAGAGTAAGTGGATTACCATGTAACAGATGTCCAGTAAATGTACGGATGATTAATGAAAATATGAATGAACAAATAAATAGGATCAACTCACAATCTAACTTTCAACTATTTTAAATCACCTGTTCTAATCACAGATGTATCAGTGTTTGAGTTTTAAAAACAGAATCAAAATGAGTAATACAGAATGAGAGAATGAGAGATTTACTATTATGAGAATTAGACCTTAAAAACCTGTGAAAGCTTATTAAGCAGTCTATGTAAAGCTATTTCTTCTATATCTGAGGTTAGAGCTGAAGTCAACAGTGGAGTAAATCAGAAGGAAAAGATGGACACGAAACAGAGGAAGCGATGACAAACTGGAACCCATGAGAACGACTCTGGACACACTTTTGTTTCCAACCTCAGTGATGCAGGTCATACTGCTGCCTTTTATCGGGGAGTTGTATGTATACCTTGACCAAGATTCAGAGAAGTTGACGAAGGAAATCCTACACAAACTGAAGGAGATGTGGGCTTGGCAGCGGCACTATGCCAAGATCATGAGCGACAACAGTGCCTAATGATATGACTCTTAACTTCCAAAACTGGGACATATTTCTCTCTTAGTCACCCTAACCAGGTCTCACTGAACAGGGAAGGGAATTCCAGAAAATGTAGTTCTAGTTTAGCCAGGTCGACACTGCACAAAGCCACCACAAGAAATATAGTATCAGTGGCCCACCTGAAGTGAGACCTGAGACTCATTTTGAAATTTAAGGTTTCCTCTGTTAGCGCCCATCCAAATGAGGAAGAAGAAAACGGAAAAAAGGATCCATAGAATGAGGTCACCAAGATGGCTGTAGTAGATTGTATTATTGGCTCCAATTCCTCATCCCTCTCTGCTTTCACACCTTTAATGGCCTCATTGTGGGCAGGTTGTATTTTCGTGAGCCTTGGCTTTGGGCTTGGCCATGACATTTATATTGGCCAATAACACAGCAAATGGTTTCGACCCTAGTCCTTAAGAGGATGCACATGTGTCTCCCACCTTCTGGCTCTTTTGCCATCTCTAGGAGAACATGCCCAGGATAGCCTGCTGGTCCTAGGAGCAGTATCAGAAGCACATGGAGCAGAGCCACACCAACCCCGTTGCAGATCCATGAGCAATGACAATTCATGGTTGTTTTAAGCTCTGTGCTTTGGAGTTGTTTGTTACACAGCAATAGTTAATACAACTCAAAGCAGACAGAGGAAAGGACTAGTTGGAGGCCTCACTCTGAACAGCCAAAGTTTAGCATTTGCAGAAGTATCAATAACAACGGTTCTGTGTCTAAGCCTTTGCAACTGTTTTTGTGCAATGAGCCATGTAGAGTAGGAAGTGCAGTTCTTGGGGGAATGAAAGTGTCTCTGTCGTGGGTCATCTCTAGCCAGGTGGTGGAACCAAAAGGAGACACATTAATCACTAGCCAGAGCCTGGTTTTCAGGTGTAATTTGCCAGACGGACAGCTGAGACGCTGGTGACTTCACAGCTGCTGCATGAGCAGCTTCTTCTGATGGCTCCCTGTCACCTCCAGGATAAATGTCAAATGCCTCAAAGAACGTGTAAGGTTCTTTTGTGACCTGGCCTCCTCTTACCTTCAGAGACCACTCTGTAGCCCCTCCTATTATTAATCCTCTTTCACACCATGGAGTTCTCCTTGCCTGGAATGTTCTCACTGTTCTACCTAGCAAGCTACTACTTGTTCTTCAGAAGCTACCACAAATGTGCCATTTTCTCTGCAGATTTCCCACTCTTTAACTACTTCAAGCCCCCTAAACCACCCCTGGACAGAGTTATGGCTCCTCCAAGTACTGTCTTGGCTGCCTCCTCTATTAAATTATTACCTCTTGTAGGCAGGAACTCTACCTCCTTCACTGCTATATCCTGTAGCATTTAACCCAGGAGCCTGGCCCTCCCCTGGAAAGGTAAGCAGTAGATCATAGCTATTGAGATTCAGTTGCTAAGATACTTTTCTAGAGGACAAAAGATTTTCTCTACTGAGGCAGATGTTGTTATCAGAAAAGGTGACCTACTAGGGTTTTGTTGATAATCACCGGATGCCAAGGCAGAGATATGGAGTTCTCACTTCTTTTTAGAAAGGAGGTCAGCTGGGAATAAGAGAAGACTCTGAAACTTAAAATATACCTAAAAATCTCAAACATATAAGATGACTAAATTCCTATCTAATGAAAAAATAGCTTAACAGAACCCTATGTTAAATGGACCACTTAAATAGATGCTGACAAGAAATGTGCTTATCAAGGCTTTCACTTGGTTTCAGATCCTTCTCTTTCAAATATCTATTTTATTCTTTTTCCAGAATTCTGACTCATTTCCCAAACACCACTCCTTAAGCTTTCAACCCTTAAAAAAGCTGAAGCAATGTTATGGTTTTTTCCTTCCTAAATTGACATTAGTCAAAGCAATGTTTTGGCAAGAAAGCATTAGGGCCATCTCTTCTTTCAGTTTCGGACTTGGCAGAAGGAAGTGCTGTCTCTCCTTGAGCTTCAGGCTCTTGCCCTTATCTAGGCTTAATCATCTCCCACTTCAAGGGGCAGCCTTACATCATGTCCAGAAGTGTCAATGCTCTGAGCTCTCTGCAAGTCACATTTCCATTTGGTGCTCTAATAGAAACTACCAATAGTGGGCGCCAGAGGGAGACTGTGCAGCAGCAAGAGAGACGAGTAACTTGCTCCTTCGTTTCCCTCCTGTTCCTTTCAGGCTTGTGACAGTCTCCTTCACCTTGCTATCTTCCCCTCCACAGCAGCGGGTTCCTCCTGTGGCAACAGCTGAAACTAGTTTTTTCACCATTTGCAAAAAGCAGCTGATTGCTCTCCTCCATCCCCATAGAGCCCAGCTGCAACCAAGCAACAAGGCTCCTGAAGGACCTGAGTTTCAATTCACAGGATTCCTCCTCGGAGTTTCTAAGTTTAAAAAAACTTAAAAACTTCCCTTTGTTTCTCCAACCCTGGAGGAGGTTGCCACTTCTGCATTTCTGACACCTTGAAACCTTTGTCTTTTTTTACCCTCACTTAACTAGATAACAATTTTGTTGTTGTTGTTGTTGTTGTTGTTGTTGTTGTTGTTGAGACGGAGTCTCGCTCTGTCGCCCAGGCTGGAGTGCAGTGGCGGGATCTCAGCTCACTCCAAGCTCCGCCTCCCGGGTTTACGCCATTCTCCTGCCTCAGCCTTAGATAACAATTTTATATCCAGATAATAATTCTTTTTTTTTTTTGTTGTTGTTCTTTAAGTTCTGGGGTACATGTGTACGATGTGCAGGTTTGCTACATAGGTATACACGTGTCATGGTGTTTCGCTTCACCCATCAACCTGTCACCTACATTAGGTATTTCACCCAATGCTATTCCTCCCCCAGCCCCCCACCCCCTGACAAAACCCGGTGTGTGATATTCCCCTCCCTGTGTCCATGTGTTCTCATTGTTCAACTCCCACTTATAAGTGAGAACATGCAGTGTTTGGTTTTCTGTTCCTGTGTTAGTTTGCTGAGAATGATGGTTTCCAGCTTTATCCATGTCCCTGCAAAGGACGTGAACTCATCCTTTTTTATGGCTGCATAGTATTCCATGGTGTATATTCCAAATCATGAGTGAACTCCCATTCACAATTGCTACAAAGAGAATAAAATACTTAGGAATACAACTTACAAGGGATGTGAAGGACGTCTTCAAGGAGAACTACAAACCACTGCTCAGCAAAATAAAAGAGGACACAAACAAATGGAAGAACATTCCATGCTCATGGATAGGAAGAATCAATATCATGAAAATGGCCATACTGCCCAAAGTAATTTATAGATTAAATGTTATCCCCACCAAGCTGCCATTGACTTTTTCACAGAATTAGAAATAATTCTTGATGTTAAATTCTCTCTGCTCAAATAACTGGTGTGCTTTCTGTCTCCTTGTTGTGCCCTGACTGACACAGGTTGAAGTCTGAAAACATTTCAGCTGCCTGTTATCTCCCCCATATGGCTTCATATGGTACCAATGTCCTTGTTAGGATCCTCTGATTGGCAGGACCCCTGGGCTTTCCTGGCTGCATCACTCCTCTTGTAGTGTTTTCATGCTCCTCACCCAGTGCCTTAGCTCAAACTGCTATAAAAATATATCACAGCCTGGATGATTTAAACAACAGAAATGTATTTCTCACACTTCTGGAGGCTGGTACTACAAAATTTGGTTTATTGAGAGGTGAGACCTCTCTTCCTCAAGACTTCCTTACCGTATCCTCACATGGTAGAGAGAAAAAGAGCCAGCAAACTCTCTTTTATCTCTTCTTATAAGAACACTGATTCCATCATGGAGTTTCCACCCTTATGACCTCATCTAAACCTAATTATCTCCCAAAGGCCCCATTTCCAAACACCATCATACTGAGAGTTGGGGCTTCAACATATATGACTTTGGAGGTGGTGCATAATTCAGCCCATGGCACTCAGTCACCACTCCAGCCCCCATTCTGCCTCTGGAAGTTCCATGCTCAAGTCCCCAACACCTGCCCTTATATCATAGTTCACACCCTAGGCTTCTGCTCTGGTCTTCCTCAAGATTTTCTAAACTGCTAAGTCTGTTAAGTATCTGCTTATTGACAACTGGTTCTCATAGGGGGAAAAGTTCAGTTTTGAAGATTTTCCCAATTTCTGTAGTGTGTTAATACTCCTACTGTGGTCAATTTCACTGAACACAGAATTGGGTAGAGATGTGCAGTAGCAATATATTTATATATTGTAAGATATATTAGTTACATATGTTATATATTAGTTTTGCCTTATAGTTAAAATAGACATACGGCATCTCAAGAGCACAGATGATGGAAAAATGTAGTAAAATAATTTAAAATGGTGAGTTTTGAGTATTTTTCTCTGTTTTTACTAATTTATTTAATTGCATGTTTATTTACTTTGAGTTTTAATGGTTTTGTTTAACAACCAGATCATAGAATTTATAAAAAATAACAACCGGCTATTACCAGCTAATAAAAGCAAGTTCACCTAGACCACTGGTTGGAGCTGCACCCACAAAGTGTCCCCATTCCCTTGTGTATCTATGGAACCCTTGTTCTACACAGAGCAAACACAATGTGAAAATCACATCCCTGGGGTCCAGTGAATCCAGGCTATTATTCTACTTCATCCTATCACCACAGCCACACATCTCAGAAGTAAGTCAGTGATCTCAGGGAGCAGCCGTAAGGTATCCAATTGCAGATGCTCCAGAACTCCAGGAATACCAGCGTCTTGCTATTAGAAAGGGATACAGGGCATCCCCTCCTGCTTTGCCCAGAAGTACCTGCGTTTCCCTTTTGTGAAAATTCATCAGCTGACTTGAGTAAGAAAATAGAGAAGAAGACAAATTAAAGAGAGGTAGGAGCAGGGGACTATTTGAAGTGGTGGAATTCTCTACTCTTGGCAGAGCAGAAGTCCAGGCTGGGAACTGTGGTACAAGGGTGGGTCCTGGAGACTTGAGCATGGAACTTCCATAGGCAGAATGAGGGATGGAGTGGGGGCTGGGTGCTATGGGCTGAACTGTGCACATCTGCCCCAAATTCATACGTTGAAGCCCTAACCCCTCAGTGCAATGGAATTTGGAAATTGGGCCTGTGGGAGGTAAGTAGGTTTAGATGACATCATAAGGATAGAAACTCCATGATGGTAGGTCAACCTTGATGAAGACCTAGCAATTTTTTTTACTCCAGAGCTGTAAATTTCCCACAAGTCTTGTGAAGATCAACTTATCTTTTCAGCAAAGCTTGGTCTCCCAAACTCCCTTGAGGTCTTGACCCTCTCAGGGACTCAAAACCAGGAATCAGAGTTCAGAGTCAAGTGCATTTCTCTCTTCAGGACCCACTAATATCTGTATCGCCCTCACTTACCATTCCTCCTTCCAATCCTTTCCACTTAATAGTTCAGAGGCACCTGCATTTCCCTTAAGGCTGGGAATTTTGGAAATTAAAGCAAAGCAAACTTTCTTCCTGCCTTCCCTGAACCAGTGGATGGTCACTCCTTACCTGTTGAAGAGCAAAGGAGGGAAACTCAAAGAACAAAGCCAGTTAATATTTGTGATGATTTCTACAAATCTCAAATATTATAAATATTAACTCTTCTGATTGTAATGTGAAATCTTATTGAAATTATTGGTGCACTTATAATGAAAGCCTTTGCATTGGGCTCCCCACTGCATCAAATGTCTTACCGTCTTACCTGTAATATTTACATATACTGTTCTATCTCAGGGATCTCTAAGATGAAAATCAAAGTGGCTTCATTAAAATCATCAAAGGTGTTTGAACCAGAGCAACTCCATCTTAAATGGGGGCTGGGTAAAATGAGGCTGAGACCTGCTGGGCAGCATTCTTAGGAGGTTAGGCATTCTTAGGATGGGATAGGAGGTCAGCACAAGATACAGGGCACAAACACCCCGCTGATAAAACAGGATGCAGTAAAGAAGCCAGTCAAAACCCACAAAAACCAAGATGATGATGAAAGTGACCTCTGTTGGTCCTCACTCCTCATTATATGCTAATTACAGTACATCAGCATGCTAAAACACACTCCCACCAAGGCCATTACAGCTTACAAATGCCATGGCAATGTCTGGAAGTTAACCTATATGGTCTAAAAAAGGGAGGAATCTTCAGTTCTGGGAACAAACTTATGAATAATCCACTTCTTAGCATATAATCGAGAAATAATCATAAGTGTACTCAGTCAAGCAGTCCTTGCCATTGTTCTGCCTGTAGAGTAGTCATTCTTTTGCCTCTTCTCTAATAAACTTGCTTTCACTATATTCTGTGGACTTGACCTGAATTCTTTCTTGCACAAGATCCAAGAACCTTCTCCTGGGGTCTGGATTGGGACCCCTTTTCAGTAACAAAATTACAAAATGGAAAAATGTTGGCCAGACTTAATACTTGAATAATAAGATGTCAAGTTATAACCTTGAATTAATTCCAGAAACAAATTAGTTCCTGATAGTCAACTAAAATGTTAAATTTGTCTTGCTAATTTGCAGACAAATTAGCAAGTCAGTTCAGGTCTGTTAACAGTTAACATTTTTAAATATTTGCCACATGCTGAGCACTGGACTAAGTGCCAATTACCCAGAGAAGCAGTCACCATTTTACACCCATTTTACAGATGAGTATATGACGGTACCTAATTTAACTTGCTTAAGGTCACAGTTAGTAACGGCAGAGATGGAAATTGAACCCATCCAGTCTGGGTTTACAGCCTCTTCACTTAACCATTGTGCAACATTGACTACATTAGTCTACGCCACTTAACCCTGACTACCAAAAATTTTCTAGAATCTGAAAGCTGCAATAAAAAAAAAAGCTTGAGACTCTCCCTGCCTCTACTCTCTTTTCCCCTCTCCATATCTGTTTTTACTGCTGATATCCCACAGCATATTTGATTTTGAAGGTTCAGTCTGCAATTCAGAAAACAATGAAAGTGTTGCCATCTACTTAATGCCTCCTTCAAATCTCTTCTGACCCACAATCTCACACATGAAAGGATCTGTGCAGGACGCTTGAGTTTTCCCAAAATAATACCAAGGGCTAATGTCCATGGCGTGCCTACCATGTCCTCAGATGTGTCATATTTTCAACATAGTAGTCAGCATCATTTGTCACATTACCAACTTTCACTCTCACAACTACACTGAAATGTAGGTGTCATTATCGTCACATTTACCCATGAGGAAACTGAGGCTCAGTTAAGGTTAATTGCCCTGTAAATGTCTCACAGCTAGTAAGTGATGCAGCTGAGATTTGAACTCTTGATGATGCCAGGCTCTGATATAGCTAGCTCCTCACTGTAGTGCTCTGCCTCTTGGAGTAATGATGGAGAGAGTCCCCAGGCACACATTGCGTGAATTATACTTAACTACTGCAGAGCCTTATTATGCATTTTCATCTTCTTAGTGCTTTCTAATTAAAAAGGAGGGGAGTGGTGATCTTTTTGCTCTTTAACTTCTGTTTCCTCTGAGTGGAAAGCAGAGGGCCCCCTGTGAGAGACTTTGCAGAATAGACCTCATTGTATTCCAATCAGCTGTTTAAGTGCAGAGCTTTCCTCTGTCCCTTTTTACTGGAGAAAGTTAATTAACATCATAGCCACTAATCACTTACCCATGCTTAGTCTTGATTATGAAGAATATGGGAATGCATTTAGTCGCCTGAAAGTCTAAAAGTGCACTCCTATTGTAAAAGGTTTTCATTAATAGGAGTAATAACTATTAATAATATAATACTACTTAACATCAACTGGGTGCTTACTAAGGGCCAGGTACTCTGTAAAGTGTTTTCTTTGCTTAATCCTCACAAGAACTTTAATTTGAAGCAGACACTATTATTTTTCTCTTTATCTGGACTATAAAAAGTCCAAAGTGAAGGTTACTGTGAAAATGAGAGATCTGAGAGAAAAACCCAGGGTGCACAACATGAGGGCTGGCACTGAGCCTCAGTGTTTCCATAGCTTCCATGTCTGAGGCAGTAGGGATAATAAATCAGTTCCTTTTCTATTGTACCAAAATACTCCTTTACTCATGCAGAACTCAAAGTCATGAACTCTAAGAAATTGAAAAAAGACACAGCCATAAACTGAAGTTACTGACCATTTGACTATAACTAAGGAGACCTTTTCCAGACCCTTGAGTTTGGGTAAATGGCAGCTAAGCCCAAAGCAAGTCACATTAATCTTCCCAGCAGGTGCCCCTCTGACTGAGACTTAGGCAAGGCAAGGGTTGGTGGCCTTGAGTGGCCAAGTGCAAAGCTGACTGAGTGGTACAAATGATCAGCTCTTCTAGACAAGGCTGGTCCTACACGGTACAGATCCTCCAGGACTGATGCTCGGGTGGGGTGGGAGGAGGAAATTAGACAGGCATTTGGAATCAGGAGGCTCTGCTGAACACTGACATTTATAGGCACACTCAGGCGCCTGGCTGTCTCCTCTACCTTTTCCCACACCCCTTCTTTTTGTCCTTGTATTCTTGATTTCACAAACTGTTTTCTTTCCCCAGAATATTTGTGCATGATCATAAATACCCTTCCCCAATTCCTGAGACCCTTTTAGCCTCAGCTTTAAAGCTCATTTTTTTCATGGAAACCTTTCCTGACCCCCAGATGAGGTTAGAATCTAGTGTTCCTGTGCCAAGAAATTCTCTTTTATTTCACAGTGTATAGCGCAACCGTGAATATTTATCTGTGGACTTTTTGATTAAATGTCTGCTGTCAGTGCTTGATTGTAAATCCTGCATCTTATTCTGTCTCTAGCCTAGTATGGTGCTGGGCACCTGATGGGCCCTCAAAAATAGTGAGGGTATTTGTGTCCCAGGGCTGTGCTAACAAAGTACCCAAAAAGGGGTGGCTTAACACAGCTGAAACTTATTGTCTCATGTTCTGGGGGTTAGAAGTCTGAGATCAAGGTGTTGGCAGGGCCTTGCTCCCTCTGATAGGTCTAGAAGAGAATCCTCTCTTGCCTCTTCTACCACTGGCCTTTGCTGGCAATCCTGGTGTTTCTTGGCTTGTGCATCACTTCAGCCACATGGCTAGCTTCTCACTATGTGTCTTCACACCATCTTCCCTCTGTTCATGTCTGTCTCCGTGTCTAAATTTCCCCCTTATATAAGATGTTTTAGTCACATTTCATTACTATAAAAAGTACCTGAGCCTGGGTAATTTATAAAGAAAAGAGGTTTATTTGGCTCATGGTTCTGCAGCAGCATGTTCTTCTGGTAAGAGTCTCGGGAAGCTTTTGGTCATGGCAGAGGTGATGGGGAAGCAGGCATGTCACATGGCAAGAGAAGGAGCAAGAAGGAGAGGAGGAGGTGCCAGTCTCCTTTAAACAACCAACTGTCATGTGAAATAACTGAGAACTCAGTCATTACAGAGAGGATAGCCCGAAGCCATTCGTGAGGAATCTGCCCCCATGACCCAAACACCACTCAATAAGCCCACCTACAACATCGAAGGTTACATTTCAACATGAGATTTGGAAGAAACAAATATCTAAACCATATCATAAGGACAACAGTCATATCAGATTAAGATTCACCCTAATGGCTTCATTTTAACTTGACTGCCTCTGTAAATAATTTATTTCCAAACAAGGTCATATTCACAGGTACTGGATGTTAGAACTTCACATATATTTTGGGGAGGGGACATAAAACAACCCGTAACAAATGATTAAACTAATAAACTTGTTTGGACATACCTCTTAACCTTTCTCTGCTATAGTTTTTCTCATTTGCAACATGAGAATAATACCTGTTTCAATCCCACATAGATTCATAGATTTCTGAGATGAAAGAAGTCAATGGCAATAGAATATAACATTCCTCTGCCCACCAGTAAATTTGATTTGACTGACCAACATGTTTTTGAAAATTTTAAGTATAGTTAGACCAAATTATAGGCAATATCGGAATAAGTTCCAAACAGCTGGAGAGCAGAAGTTATATAATACACAGAGTTGAGAATGTCTAAACCCAAATCAGGCATGTGGCATGACAAGTGCAGTTACTGTTGGGGTAATGAAAGTGACTCTACAAGAGGTACTGGAGTTAATAGCAGAGGCTGTTGATTCAGAAAGACCTGGGTTAGAATCCTGGATCTGTGGCTCACTTTAGCTATGGAAATTTAGTCCCCCTGAGTCTTAGTTTTCTCACCTGTAAAATGGGTTAATAAGCCTTTAATAATCCCTGCCTAAGGTGATAGGAGAGATTGAATGATGTGTTTTTATACATGCTTAGCAGTGTCTAGTACATAATAACCATTCACTAAATGGTAGAATATGTCAGAACCACATATGATATATATTTGGACTGTGCTAAAATTCCAGTCATGAAATTCCCATAATTATGTGGCAAACTGGAAAGAATAAAGGGATGATCTATGGTAGTGCCTAACTGTAACAAATCTCTCAGGCCCTCAGCAGCCCCTCGGTGCCACCAGGGGAGAATCATGGGAAACCTTCCTTTCTTCTGTGTTTCTTTCTTCTGCTCTCAGCAGACACCCAAGAATGGCTTAAAAACTAGTGACACAAAATTGTGTCAGTGGTGAATGTCTTTGATATGGTTTGGCTCTGTGTCTCCATCCAAATCTCATGTTAAATTGTGATCTCCAGTGTTAGAGGTGGAGCCTAGTGGGAGGTGATTGGATCACAGGGGTGGTTTCAAATGATTTAGCACCATCCGCCTAGTGCTGTCTCACGATAGAGTTCTCACAAGATCTGGTTGTTTGAAAGTGTGTAACACTTCACCCTTTGCTCTCTCTCTCTCTCCTGCTGGCCATGTAAATATGTGCCTGCTTCCCCTTTGCCTTCTGTCATGATTGTAAATTTCCTGAGGCCTCCCCAGAAGCAGAAGCCTGTACAGCCTGCAGAACTGTGAGCACAATTAAACCTCTTTTCCTTATAAATTACCCAGTCTCAGATAGTTCTTTATAGCAGTGCAATAACAGAGTAATACAGTCCTGAATCTCTTGGAACAGATGTGAATGGATTATCACATCTGATGAACCGGGGCTTCTTTTTACAAGAAATAAGGGACAAAAAGGTGAAAGCAACTCTGCTGAGTGTTCCTAGCTGAATCTCAGATTGCTCTTTGCCATCAGGGAGAGTGAACTGAACCATTGCTTGAGATCAGGAATGTTAAGACATATACTTCAGTGACAAAGGGCATTGTGAGCACAGAGCTCCAGCTGCCCAGGGAGCAGAACTACAGCCAGTATGGCTGAGGGTGTCAGTGCCGAAGTGCTGGCACTTTGTTAGGCTCCTCAAGGTGTACGGCTTTCATTGTGAAAACTAAGTTGGTGTGGCATTTTGAAGTCCAACAGACCTTGATTCACATATTGCCAGTCTACATCCTAACAATGGGTAAATTACTTAATATGTGAGTCTCAGTTACTTCAACTGAGAAGTGAGGCGGATTCCCATGTCCTAAGGCAGTTGAGAGAATTTGATGAGACGAGATATGCAAAGTACCTAGCACAGTGCCTAGATTGAGATAAATAGCTGATAACAGAATCAGTGCCACTGCATGTTAGAGGTAGAATTGAGTACAAGGAGAGACGCACACTCCAGAAACTAGACCCCAATTAAAATAGCCAGGGTTCAAATCCTGGCTCAATTACTTACTTACTATAGGGCCATTTATCCCACTTGGTAGAAATATTGACAGTGATATAAATATTTCTTTGTATTTACCCCATTTGGTATAAATATTTACATTGATTATGAAGTGCTGCCTGAGACCTCACTAGGAGCATTATATTATATATGGTATATGAATCACATTACCTTCCTAAAATTTCAGAACTTCTCAGTTCTGAAATCCATCTGGCCTCAAGGGTCTTAGATAAGGAACTGTAGACCTACATGTAGAACTCACTCCATGGGGCTGGGTGGACTGTTGGAGTGATCTATGTAGAATAGAGCCCTGCAGCACATAGAAGGGCTCAGAGAGTGCAGGCAAGGGCAACAGGAGAATCTGAATTCTGTTTTCCATGCTTGCTGCATGACCTGGGGTGAACTACATAACCTTTCTCTTTCCCCTTTGGAAATGAGTATGATGATCATGATACTTACCTCACTTGTTATGAAACAAAATCAGCTGATATATGTAAAGCACTTGGTAAAGTATCTGGTACATATCAGTAAGTGCAAATTCTTGTAATTAATGCATTTTATGTGTACATGAAAATTTCTCTTTTATAACAGGCATGGCATCACAGCAAAACTCAGGAAACAAGCCAGACCAACTTGTATCGGTATTCCAAGAATTTTACAGGGAATAGAAAGGTTACACGGTATATTAATCCAAACTGACCTTTTGTGCCTTCCTTAATCCAATTAAAGCACTTTTCATTAAAATAATTTTCTTTTTATGTAATGCTACTGATGGATTTTTTTCCTCCTAAAAGTTCTGATAAGACAAAAGCAAGAGGAAAACGGTTATCTCCTGCTTGTAGCTACACAAGTTATTTCAGATGAACACATGAGGAAGGGGTGATTGAAGGAACACTCAATGAGGATGCTGTGCCACATATTGTTGAAATCAACAACCATTTATTTCTGTTTCCACCCCCTCTGTCCCTCGTGGGGTGGCTACGGAGCTATGTCACTCCAAGAGAACCTGCAGGGAACCTGGTTGGTGAACAATTCCAGCTGCCCCCTGTATTTGCATCTGCCACATTTGCCCTAAGACTACACTTTCCCACACCATTGACTACTGGTGAAATAAGCACAGTAGGGTAGGGGTCCTAGTGCCAGCCCATTCCTGCCCAATGTGGAAATCCTCTAATGGGCAATTTTTGCATGAGGACTCCCCATCAGCCTGGTCAGGATGTTCTAGAACTGTGCTGCAGCCTGAGGCTTGCCCCAACCAATCCTTCCTTCCCTCTCTCCTTATACAAATGTCTGATCTGCATTGTGGTCTGAAGGCTCTCCCTGCTTGGTTGTGCTTTCTCCCATATCATCATTTAGAGACAATTCTCCTAGTAAATATCTTGCACATCTAATCCCATCTTGGTGCTTACTCCTTGAGGGACTCTAATTGACACACCCTGTGTTTATCTCCTAGTTTTCCTTGCCTTGAGGGTTCTGGGTGTTATGTAAGTTTTGCCTCTGAGATGTTCTTGCAAGAGATTTGGAAAGGGAAAGAAAGGGAGGCATCAGTCTCTCCATGGCAGTGGAAGCTGATGACTAGGCTCCAATATATACGAGTTTTTGGAACAGCAGATTCCCCATTCCACTGTCCAATTACCAGCCTCAGGGACTTGGGCTGCTGTGACACTGGCAGTATTTTTCTGATGCTTCCTGAACTTTGGACTGTAGTAGCAGTGACCTCAGATCAGAGCTGCTGTGGCAGGGTTTTGAAGCCCAGGAGCCACTCCTTAGATCCTGCTTTCCCAGCCTTTTTAATAATGTCATAAGCACTCATTGTCCTGAATGGAATTTCCTTCTGCTTAATTCACTGGGGTGATTTATGTTTCTTGCACTGAATGATAACTGATACTTAATTCAGTTCAGGCCTTAAAAGCAAGCCTCACATCCCCCAAGTTCTTATCATCAGGACTGGGCTGTACAATCTACACGACTACCGGGGAGACCTTATCCCCTAGTCCCCACTCTAGATGTGGCTCCAGAGATTAATGGACAATCAGGAAGTTTTCAGGGGCAGGGGCAGGGGACATGGAGAAGAATGGGTGGAATTTCTCTAAAAGAACAGAGCCAAAGTCTAACCAAGGAACTCACTTCCCTGCCAGGGTAGTGAGTCTTCACAAGGTCTGCCCTGTAATATTTCCTTGGTTCTGGACCAGTGACTGCCATGTGCTCCCCAATCTTCTCCTCTCTTTTTGAATTTTTGCAGTTGCCCTGTTCCTGCTTTACTATTGTATATTGAGTGTGTGTTGAAGGGAGAAGGAAGCGTGCAGATAAATTGTCTTTTTGTATATATAGATTACTGAACCATGAAGAGACAAAGTTAGGCCTGAGAATCTTCACTTCGAGCTTAGTTCAGAAATGGGGCAGTGCTTTGGATGGTCTCCCTTGAAGAAGAGTGGTTGTGCTCTTTGTGTGGGAAGAAGAATACACATGAATGATTGGTGGCCAGGGGGTGAACTATGTTGGAGACTGATCATTAGGCATAAAAAATCCATTCTCCTCTTCTTGTGCATTTTAATCAGTGTCTGATCAGGAAAACACAAACCATGTCAGGCGTTTCAAAGAGAGGGAATTAACACAGGGAAGTGGCTTCAAATATATGGAAGGATTGACAAGACAAACAAGGGAAAATGTGGTAATCAAGAAATTAGCAATATCAGAAAACGGCCCTTCCCCTTGGGGTTAAAGGGACAACGTGGGAGGTGATGTTACTATAGCCCAGGAAGCCAGAAGCACATGGGCATGTCTCAGGAGAGCCAGGATCATGGAAGGTAGGACTATCGGGCAGGAGGCAGAACCATGGAGGAAATGCAGCCAAAGCAGAGAGGTAGAAAACTACACTGCCTTTCCTTCTGCTCCTGCCCTACAGTCCCCCACCAATATCTCCTATTGGCCAACCCTACCCCAAACTAAGGAGCAAAGAAGCCTTGAGTATGAGGTTTCCTCTGATACACACCAGGACACAAGCCAGGCACTCTGGCCATAAGGCTAGGCTGCATTTCCCAGCGTCCCTTGCAGTTAGCTGCATCGTGTGATTAAGTTATCTTCTTTGGGATGTGAGCAGAGGTGATGCCTAACCCTTCAGAGCCTGGGCCTTACATCAGAGAGTATGCCCCATCCACATGGTCTTTCTCCTACCCACTGGCTCCCATAGGAGAGATTCAGCATTCCCCAGGCAGAAAATAACAATGCCCTAGGAAAATTGGGGCATCACATGCAAGCAGCTGTGTTCCCTGAGTGATTATGTGGAGCAGAGCTGACCCACCGATGTGGATAGCTCATCTGGAAACAGGTATGAAAAAGAAATAGACTACGTTCTTTAAGCCACTGTATTGTTGAGTTTCTTGGCTACCACAGCTTAGGTCTTTATCCCAATAGACGTTTTTTCATCCATTTATTCAAGGATTAATTCCAGCTACTAGACCTAGGCACCTAGGCACTTAGGTACTATGGATAAAAACATAAATTAGATGAGTTCTTATTCTCAGGGAGATCACTACGTACTAGAGGAGACTGACAAACATACAATGTTATAGCATAGAGTGCTAAATATTATGAAAGTATAACACACTGCAACTGAAGAGGTGACACAATTTAGGAATTATTCTTAAAAGTCAGAGTTGACAGACAGGAACTTGGAGGTTTACAACAATCACTACCAGTGAACAAAATTCTACTATGTGCCAGACCCTATATCAGGTTCCTTAAATCCATTGTCTCACTTAACACTTACCTTTTGAGACAGGTGTTAAAACTCCCCATTTTACAGATGAAGAAACTGAGAATCAGAGAGTTTAAGTAAATTATCTAGGGTTACAGAATTAATTGCTGAGATTTAAGCCCAAGTTGGCTCTAAAACTGATGTTCTTTCCCCATGGTAAGCCATCTCTCTATCCAGTGAGCTTTGATTTTGTGCTACACTTAATAGTGTGCCCACTGGGTAGATGCCTGCTTGTCTGACCTGCCCTAAACATCTACTTAACTCATTGCTCCGGTCCACAAGGAGAAGACAGAAGAAAGCAGGGAGACAAGAGGCTGCTCTTGTTACTTGATTTATTTGCTTTATTTCTAACCAGAATAAGGTGTTCACCACCAGCATGACTGTCCTCCTTGTTTTATACCAGATTTGTCCTAAATGATTTTAGACAATTCCCACCCCCCCAAAAAAAAGCTAGACTTAAAGGACAAAGATTTGCCACAATGAAGGATATTCAAATTAACCGCTCTGGGCTCTGGTCATGTTTAACATTTCTGTCTCTGAAAGTTTTGGGGCAAAAGAAAGAGCATGGCAACTGCTTTCCACTGGGTCTGAGGACCCCATTTTTAACCATCTGAAAAAGAGACATGTGAACTGGCATTGACTCTGGGACATCTTTCAGTGATCAAAAATATCAATGACAATGCCAACGCTAATATCTCCAAATACTGGATTAATAATTGAACAAAATTTTAGCACCCCTTGTGACTCTCCCCTTCTAAATTTAAAATGATAAAACGAGACTGATTGATCTCAAGAGGAATTTTATTTATGTATCTCCTTGACATTCTAAGAGAGAATGAGAACTGTAGTTAACTATTGGAAAGGAGCAACATAAGCCTTTTCAAGGTCCAAAGGCCCTTGCTCAGCTTTGAATGATGCTCAGTTGCCAGTCTCTGCCACTTTTGCAAATGATCATTTATTAAATAAGAAGGGACATTTATTAAATAAGAAGAAGATAGCTGAGTCTTTAAAACATGAAAAAGTAACACAGTCTCAGAGCAAGAGAGTTATAAATTATGTCATGTGAACCCAGCCATGGTGTGCCCTGAATGCTTATAGAAAAGTCATTGTGTAACAGTAAATAATGGGTGGATCATAAGGTGTTTTCTTCCAGAGCATTCACAATGCTTGACTTGCTCTTCAGTTCACAAAGCATTACAAAGTATGTGAGTGGTATAATAAGGCCAGTCTGGCAGGGGCCGGGACTAAGACCTGAAGTGATTATGTCCAAGATGAGAGAGACAAACACACTTGTGGGTGCAGAGCCTATATCTCCTGGGTCAAATACCCATTCTAAATATCAGCTCACCTATCCTTCTTGTTTGGAAAAAACTCAAACTACTTTTCCCTCTTCTCCCACCACAACAGTCACCAATGCAGAAGACATCCATGACCAAATGTTGGGCATAGGGGAATGTTTCTCCCCATCACCAAGTGAGCAATCAGTTTTGCAGTGGATACCAACTGGGCATCCTCCAGTTCAATTCCAACACTATCTATGTGAAGCCAGTGCCAGATCCCACAGGTTGAGGGTCCCCAAAACTTCCCCTGCTTCAAATAGCAGGCACAAGTCCAGGCCTCTGGAACTTCTGACCAACCAGCTTCAAGTTGGGGTTCCCAAAACCTCCTCTTTGGGTTCCATTAGTTTACTAGAGCAGCTCACAAAACTCAAGGAAACACTTACATTTACTGGTTTATTGTAAAGGGTATTACAAAGGATACAGATGGAGAGATGGATGGGACAAGGTATGGGAGAAGGGGCATGGGGCTTCCACACTCTCCCTGGGTATGCCAACCTCTAAAAAATTCCTTGTGTTCAGCTATCCAGAAGCTCTCTGAATCCAGTCCTCTTGGGTTGTTATGGAGGCTTTATTACACAGGTGTGATTGATTAAACCACTGACCACTGGCAATCAACTTGATCTTCAGCGCCCCCCACCCCAGCCCCCACAGGTTGAGGCATGGGAATAAAAGTCTCAATCTTCTAATCATGCCTCTGTCTTCTCAGCATTTCTGGCAACCAGCCCTATCCTGAAGCTATCTGTGAATGTTAGTATACAAAAAACACTTTGGAGATTCCAAGGATTTTAGCAGTTGTATGCCAGGAAACTGGGAAGAAGATTATATATATTCATATCATACTTCTCTATCAGGCATTTTTGCTAAAATCCAATAGTGTTCAGGGTAACAAATTTAATCAAGATCTTATGCAAACTTGACTGGATATTGAACTTGCCAATATACATATAAAATAAACTAGCTCACAAAAAGATAAAAAATTCAATAAAAAATTCAATCTCTCACCCTCTTTTAGGGCAATCCACAAAAATTAAATAAAATCAAATCTGTATTTTCCCTACTGTCTGGGCTTAGATTATTGGTAAGAATGAATAGATGAATACATCTTGATTAGTTTCATTCTTCTTCATATCCTAAGCATAAGCTAAAAACTGAAGATATTTTAGTCAATGTAAAATCATTTAATTTTTTTCTCAGATCTTGAAAGAGGCTTCCAAGCCTACTTGAAGGTTTAAGGAAAAAAGATAACTTTGTCCAGCTTCTTTGACAAATGAGGCTACATTGAAGATGTGGCTCACCAGAGACCTGGAGAAGTCCATTTTGTCAACTCCCTGTGTCACTGGCTCATTGCACAAGTGGTCTTTCAAGGCAGTTCCAAACACCATTTTGCAATGTCTCACTCTTAGGATTGTCCTAGTTAGCATGTCTGGGGATATCTATTACCTTGGACAATACACATTTCCCCAAATATATGCACTCTCAAAATTAAATAAAAGAGGCATAACAAACAGTAGATTAAGAAATATTAAGTCAAATAAAGGATATAGGGGAAAACAACAAACCTATGTGTTTTTACTACTCTCACACTCCAACCAATCAATTCCCCAGCAGATGTCAGTGGGGCTTTCCCCACACACCAACCACGCAATTCTGCAGTGGACGCCAGCTGCGTTTCCTCTAATTCAAGTCAATTCTCACACCATCTGCCTGAAGATATCATCGGACCCCACAGGTTGAAGGCTCAGTCCCGGAAGACTGTCTCCCCACTTCAGATACCAATCAAAAGCATAGGTTGTGACCTGTGCTTTTGACCCACTGGCTATAAATCAGGGCTCCCATGACCCTCATTTGAGTTTGATTAATTTGCTAGAGAAGCTCACAGATTTCAGGGAAATACTTTATGTTTACCCATTTATTTTAAAGGATATCAAAAAGGATACAGATGAACAGCCAGATGGAAGAGATGCATGAAACAATGTATGTGGGAAGATGCATGGAGCTTCTGTTCCTTCTTCAGCATGTCACCCTCTAGAAACTTCCACATGTGAACATACAGAAGCTCTCTGAACCCAGTCTTTTGTGATTTTATGGAAGTTTCATTACATAAACATAATTGATTATATCATTGGCCATTGGTGATCAACTCAGCCTTCATTTCTTCTCTCCTCCCTGGGGGTTGGGGATTGGGGCTGAAAGTCCCAATCCTCTAATCATGCCTTGGTCTTTCTGATGAGCAGTCCCATCCTGAACTACCTACTCTGGCCACTAGTCATCTCATTAGCATGCAAAAGACACACTTATTACTTCAGAGATTTCCAGAGTTTTAGGAGCTGTATGTCAGAAAATGGGTCAAAGACCTATATATTTTACAACGTCACAATTACCCTATTATATATCATTAAGCCAAGAATCTCAAAATGTTCTGGTTTTCCATGAGTGCATATTTTATGTACATATCTCCATTTCATACACTACCAGAAGAGGCAAGGAAGAGGGCAGGGGTCCTGGAGCTGGGAGGGCAGCAGGTCTCTTCTCCTTTAATCAGCCATCCCTCCCTACCTCCCTACCCGTGGGTTATCCTCCAAGTGCCCCTCTCTCCAAAGGAAGAGTTCCTCCATTCCATCACAGCATCTCCACCACCCCCCTTTTCTCCTCTTGTACACCATCACTACCTCCTCTTTCCCTTTCTGCCGCTCCATTCCTGCAACTCCCCCAACTGGGCCCATGTGCCCTCCAACTCCATCCACATGATGCTTTGGTAAATCTTCTGCACTTCCTGGGTTGCCTTCAAGATCCTCCCCTAGATGGTTTCTGCCTGCTCCAGTATCCATCTCATCAACAATGGAAAAACTGAGGCCAAAGCAGCCACAGGTATCTGGAGGCCTGAGCACAGCTGTGTCCAAGAGGAAATAACTTCATCATAACTTGTGGACTCCCCTGCTAGGGATGACCAGGAGGCCAATGTCTATGCTGGTCAGTATCCTGTCAAACTCAGCTACTTCCCATTCTTTAGAAGTGGAGAGAGCGAACAGGTATGGATTTCCAGTGCATCTTTTTGAGCTTCCATTATTTCTTCGAACTGTTTTTTGATCTTCAGGAAGCCAGCGGGTATTGCCATGTAGGCTGGAGATGGAGAGACCCTGCAGCCCCCAAGGCCTTGCACCACCCTGTTAACTCTCATGGCCTTTCCCTTTTGTTTGTTTGTTTGTTTTTGTTGTTGTTATTTATGGTGGCTTTGTTTTTCTTTCTGAGATAGGGTCTCACTTTGTCACCCAGGCTGGAGTGCAGTAGTGCTATCTCAGCTCACTGCAACCCCCACCTCCCAGGCCCAAGGGATCCCCCTACCTCAGCCTCCCAAGTAGCTGAGACCACAGGCATGTGTCATATGCCTGGCTAATTTTTTGTATTTTTGGTAGAGACAGGGTTTTGCCATGTTGCCCAGGCTGGTCTCAAACTCCCTGAGCTCAGGCGATCCACCCACCTCGGCCTCCCAAAGTGCTGGGATTATAGGCGTGACCCAAAGCACATGGCTAGCCTCTCCCTTTTCAACTGTGCACCTCTAGTCCAGAGCCTTGCATTTACTTCTCGAAATTACTCCTCTGCATGGAGAAGAAAAGGAGCTCTTTGAGTTCTACCAAAAGTAGACAATCAAGTTCAGGGACCCAGCATTAGACTTTTCTGAGACCTGTTTTTATTAGTTTGCTATTGCTCTTAACACTCTTTCATGCACAGTGATGTAAAGTCCCTCAGGGATGAGTATTAATTAGCACCTGCCTATTTTGGCATCTTCCTTAGTGACTGGAGACAACTCAGAGACAAAGAACCAATATGTTCAATGGCTGGACCTTTGTCAGCTCTCTAAGGACCCAAATGTTGAAAGAGATGGACCACAGAAAGGGCCTCTGAATCTGCAGTCCAGAACAGAGAAGTGGTAGGTAAGTGTTAACAGGGTTAGGAGTGAAATAAATCCAAGTCAGAAATAGGAATGAAGAGCCAGAACAGTGAGTGAGAACTGGGCTCAGTGAGGATTGCCAGTTGAGACATTAAAGCGATGTTCTTCTTTGGCCATAAACTCTTCTGAACACTTTATATATATTAAGTCACTTATTCCTCACCAAAAAAAATCCAGCAAGTTTGGTGCCATAATTATCATTCAGTTGAAGAAAGGGAGGTGCAGAGAAATTAAGTAATTTGCCCAACATCACACAGCTAGTAAATGGCATTGTGGTGTCCCAGTCTGCTTCATATTGTTTTCAAATTTTTATGAAAATATACAAACTAATTCAAATAATAAGTCAGTAATAACCTATTGCTCACTACTTAGCTCCAATAATTTTGCCAGATTTTTATCCCTCTCTCTCTATATATATATATGTAAATATATATATAATGTGTGTGTGTGTGTGTGTATCTTTTTCCTGAAACATTTAAAGTTTTATAATACTTTACCCCTAAATACTGCAGTACCTGTATCCTTAAAATAGGGTGTTCTAAATAACAATATGATTTATTACACGTAAGGCATTGGAAAGTCTCTAACATAATCCAATAGACAGTTTATATGCATATACCCTCCATTACTTAAAAAAAGGCGTGAAGCTTTTAAAAGAACAGAAAAAAAATTCACACATTACATTTTAGCTTCTTTCTTCTTTGTTAGTTTCTTTCCTTTCTTTCTTTCTCTCTCTCTCTCTCTCTCTCTCTCTCTCTCTCTCTCTCTCTCTCTCTCTCTCTCTCTCTCTTTCTTTTTTCCTTTCCTCCTTTTCTTTCTTCTTTCAAGATAGGGTCTCATTTTGTTGCTCAGGCTGGAGTGCAGTGGCACAATCACGGTTCACTACATGTTCAACTTCCTGGGATCAGGTAATCCTCCCACCTCAACCTCTACAGTAGCTGGGACTACAGGCACGTGACAACATGTCCAACTGTTTTCTTTTTTAATTTTATTTTGTGTAAAGATGAGGTCTCACTTTGTTGCCCAGGCTGGTCTCAAACTCCTGGGCTTAAGCAATCCTCCCACCTTGGCCTCCTAAAGTACTGGGATTACAGGTGTGAGCCATCACACCTGGCCTTGTGTTTTTAGAGAACAGTCCTTCCACTGCATTTTTTCATGACATCAATTTTTTAAAGAGGCCAGGCCAGTTGACTTCTGAATTGTCTGAGACTTCTCTGAAAAGACTCACACTGATTCTCAAGTGCATCACATCCACATCTATCCAGAGCTGAGAATGGAACCACTTCTGTCTTCTGCCAAAACCTCCACCCTTCCCCAATATGGCCTTACCACAGCCCATTGTAGACTATTATATTTAATGTATACAGACTGTTTGTCTATTTTAACAGCAGCCAGCAGTTTCCTTAATTTGTCTTTGTATACCTGAGTTCTGGCTTAAGGCCTGGCACAGGGTAGGCCCTCAGTAGATGATTTGATAAAACAAATGAGCCTAATCTCTCTTTTTAAAATGCTTCAAAGAATTGCATTATAATATACATTCAGAACATGCATAGATCTTAAGTGAACAGATCTAAGAACTGTTACAAACATGTGCTCTGTAACGGCCTGTACCAGAATAGAAAGCATTTACCAAACTTCCAGAATGCTGCCCCATGTCCCTCCCCACCACCCACCCACAAGGTAGCCACTGCCCTGACTTCTGTCATCATAGTTTAATTTTATCTGTTTTTCAATGAATAAACAATGTCATAAATAGACTCTTTAGTGTCTCACTTCTTTCACGCAAAATTTTATCTGCAAGAGCCATCTGTGTTGTCCCAGTATTGTTCATAATGCAGAAGTTCATTACTTTTTGCTGCTATGTTAATATTCCACTGTAAAAATTAACCATAATTTATTTCTTGATTTCTGCTTTTTGGGTTATTTTTCCATTTTGAGACTATTAGGAGTAATGCTTCTAGCAACCTTTTGAGTGCATATCTGTGGTATAATTTCTGGAACTTAGGGACACTATATATTCTCATTTAGTAAATTTGATCAAACAGGTTTCCAAGATGGATACTCTAATTCACACCAGCAGAAAGTTTAGGACAGTTCACCTATTCCACATCCTCTCCAATGCTGGGCATTGTTAGGCTTTTTAATTTTACTCATTCTGATGGGTATGTAAATGACATATTCTGGTTTGAATTTGTAATTTTCCATTATCACCTTTGCTTATACTTATCAGCCATCTGTAAATTCTCCTTTGTGAAATGCTTGTCCAAGTCTTTTGCCTTTATTGAACATTAGGTTGATAGTGTTTTCCTTACTGATTTAAAGGACTTCTATATATGCTAGACACAAATGTTTTCTTCCTGTGTTGTTTGCCTTCACACTCTCTTAATGCTATCTTAATGGCATTTTAAAGTCTTATTTTTAAAATTTTGCCTAACCTAGGGCCATAAGGATATTTTCCCTTTTCGTTCTGGAAGTTTTATTGCTTTACTTTAACATATTTAGATTTGCGACCCATCTGGAATTCATTTTTGCCCCCTGTAGATATCCAGTTATTACAGCACCATTTGTTGAAAAGACATTCTGGACTATAGTAGCAATTTTGTCATAAATCAGCAGACCACATATATATAGACCTATTCCTGGACTGCCTATTTTTTTCTTTTTGTATGTTTGGCAATTATTACAATAATATCACTCTGACCTGACTACTGCAGCTTTATAATAAATCTTAACATTTGGTAGCAAAAGTTCTTCAATTTTCTACAGCTTCTTCAAGCTCTTCTACAGTATTCTTGGTCCTTTACATATTCATATACATTTTTAAATTGGCTTGTCAATTTCCACAGAAATACCTGCTAGGATTTTAATTAAGATTTCATTGAATTTATGGTGAAACTAGAGATGATTTAATGTATTTACAGTATTTAATCTTCTAACTCATGAACATTATGTATTTCCTTCATATACTTGGGTCTTTTAGAATCTATATCTGTAATGTTTTATGACTTTATAAGTAAAAACCTTATAGGCCTTTCATTAAATTTATTCCCAGTGATTATTTTGTATTCTATTTTCAATGGGTTTTTTTTTTTTTTTTTATACTTTAAGTTCTAGGGTACATGTGCATAACGTGCAGGTTTGTTACATTCAATGGTGGTTTTTAAAAAATATCATACTCTAATTGTTTCTACCTAGTATACAGAAATACAATTTATTTTGACAAGCTGAGATTGTATGCCACAATCTTGTTGAATTAAATTACTAATTCTAATGGCTTATTTGTTTACTTTTTGGTAAAAATAAAAAATAAACACATTTTTGCATATATCATGTTATCTGCAAATAATAACAGCTTTATTTCGTCCTTCCCAATTTTTGTGCCATTTATTTGCTTGCCTTATATCACTATATAACACCTTTAGAAAAATGTTGATTGAAAATAGTGACAGCAGAAATTCATGTCTTACCCCTAATTTGAAGGGGAGAGTTTTTAACATTTCATCATTAAGTATAAAATTTGTCATAGAGTTTTTATCAATAACCTTTATGAGATAAAGGAAATTCCCTGTTATTTCTATTTTGCTTAGCATTTCTATCACGAATCAATGCAAATTATATTACATGTCTTAATGCATTCATTGAGATAATCACGATTCCCCCCATATTCTCATTTATTCAGTAAATTGTGTCATTTGAGATTCTAATTTTTTTTCTTTTTTCTTTTGGCATTTGGAATTATTTTCAATTGTCAAACCAGCCTTGCATTCTTGGAATAATTCCAACTTGGTTATACTGTATTATCCTTCTAATATGTTACTAGATTCTGGTTGCTCACATTTGGTTAAGGACTTTTGTACCTAAGTTCATGAGGAAGATAAAAAATAATTTTGTTGTAATGTCTTTGTCAGTTTTATTATTAAAGCTGTTTAACCTCATGCCAGGTTAGGAACATGTTGGAAAATGTACATGATTCTTCTTTTTTATGCATGATGCAATTTAGGCTCACTTCTCTACAGTCCTTTTTTCTCTGAGGTCTTGGCTTTACAAATCCTGTCTTAACAGCCCTAAATTCCAATTTTATTTTTACCTCAGCTGTAAGCCTTTGGTCTCTGTTCTGTGACATACATCTTCAAGCACCCTGAGGAGAAATGTGGCGGCCACCATAAAGCTCACGTCTATCTGTTCCTCTCCTGTTAGGATCTTGGCCGCTCAAATCTTGGCTGCCTTGCTTGCTCTGTGATACTTCCAACAGCTTTTTAAAATCTCGTTTTTTATAGTTGCTCCTGGCAGGCACAAATTATTTATCATAACCAGACTAGGAAGTCTAATCTTCATCTTTAAAGTTGACATCAGATTGGACCATCTCTCATTGTTCCTTCCTTGGTAATAGAATATTGGGATAGCAGTACCCACAAGAACGACTTCATGGTATAAGACAAAGATATGAAGTAGTGATTGCATGAATAGCATCGTAGCCAGGCCTGGGCTTGGATTTCAGCTCTGCTACACCTAGCCATGTGAGTTTTGAAAACTTTTCTACACTTCAATACACACATTTTAATGTGGAATTACAACAGTATCTACCTCATAGGCTTATTGGGAAGACTAGCTCTAGTGAAATAATATTTTTGAAGTAGGTACTCTGTGCCTAAAACAGAGTAATAAAATAAAGTGCTGGCTACCACTAAATTAATTTTTTATTATTTGAACTGATTTCTGATGTATCTCTTAAACACTTTTTATTAATATTTTATACAAATATAGAAAAGTCTAAAGAGTTTGTGCTTTTTCTTGTGTCTGGCAGATAGTAGGCACTCAACTATTCAATATTTGTTAAACAGGCTTAGTATTGAAGGGATTTAACTCCACACATGGCTAGCGATGGTTTATTCAATCCCATTGATTCCAAAATCATGGTGATTTCCATCAGCAGTATTAAATCATGAACTTATCAGCTACTCTCCTTTAAGCCGGGCACAATCTCAGCCACTGTAATCATTTTGAGGCACCATCGACTGTTCTCACCTCCGTCCCAAACAACACCGGGAAGAAGAAACGTAATGCAATGCTTTTCTTTTCTTTTCTTTTCTTTTCTTTTCTTTTCTTTTCTTTTCTTTTCTTTTCTTTTCTTTTCTTTTCTCTTCTCTTCTCTTCTCTTCTCTTCTCTTCTCTTCTCTTCTCTTCTCTTTTCTTTTCTTTTCTTTTCGAAGGATCTCACTCTGTCACCCAGGCTGGAGTGCAGTGGTGCCATCTTGGCTCACTGCAACCTTCGCCTCCTGGGTTTCTGGGTTCAAGCGATTCTCCTGCCTCAACCTCCCAAGTAGCTGGGATTACAGGTGCCTACAACCACACCTGCCTTTTTTTTTTTTTTTTTTTTTTTTTTTTTTAAGTAGAAGATGGGGTTTTGCCATGTTGGCAGGCTGGTCTCAAACTCCTGACCTCAGGTGGTCCACCTGCTTCGGCCTCCCAAAGTGCTGGGATTACAGGTATGAGCCACCGCACCTGGTCAAAACCTAACACTTCTAGGGAAAATTATGAAGTCCCTCTATCTCTAAGGAACACAGTTCTTCTAAAAAGAAATAATTTTATTATGATTTTATACTGTATAGTCTTTAAGAATAAATGTGTTTGGACAATAAGTTTTGTACGCATCCTGGCAACGGAAGCCATAGCTGAAAAGAACACTCAAATGGGAGAATTAGCCTCCCTTGCCCACCCAGCTGAGCCGATTCTCACCCTTAGTGCCTGTGAAATATTGTTGCCCACCTGGCTAGAGCACAGATATGTCTTGGAACCTGGAGAATAAGACAAGAGGAATCTCTGAGGGTAGAAGGTGAGTTTTTTTGTGGAAGGGGAGGGCTTTCCCTAGGCAGGTGATGTTTTGTCACACTTTGAGAGATTGGAAGTGGGATGCGCTGTTGTGCTGAAGACAGAAGGAAGACCAGGTACCCTGCAGATGGAGAGTCCCTGGGCACAGGGCAGCTCAGGAATTTCACAGGTCTTGGAACATACGATTTAGGAGTCCTTGTTAGAAAAAAGAATACAATACTATAAGATACAAAAATCAGTCTCAAAGATGATCATTTATCTAGAATGCAGAAACTACAAAAAATCACAAATTTTTAAAGTTGACCAACACCACAAATACACAGTAAATAACACTTTGAAGACTTCATTATTTGGCATATTTCTCTTTTTTGTTCACAGTTTTTAAATTTTGTTTGTTTGTCCAGTTTCTGGCTAAATATCCTGGGATTTCGTAACATTTCCTATAAAGAAATTAGGAAGGTAGTTCAGTCTCTTCATTAGCATGATAGCGTAAAATTTATTTATTATTATTGAGAGTTTAGGAAATTTCATTTTGCTTCAAAAAGTATTGTTGGTAATGTCACATGATTTTTTTGAGACTGTTGCAGACACCAGGAAACTAGTATCTAACTAGTATCTATTTTCTTTCTTTCTTTTTTTTTTTTTTTTTGTATGAGCTGTTAGATTTGGAAGAATTTTCCAGACTAGTATTTGACTTTGTACATTTCATCTCTTGTTCTCCCATTATGGTGCTATGCTTCACAAGAGACTATTCCTGTGATGTCAGGCCATGCTCATTTGTGGGATGATGCTAGGAGACCCAGCATGTGGGTCAGCTATTAGCATGGCTAATCCTCCAATCCACTCCTATGGGCAGTTTCTAGTGACTATATATGGCAGCAACAGCAATGACACAAAAAATTTACATCGAGACAAACTAAATGTATTCTCAATGCAACTTTCCTCTCACTATTTCACAGATGTCCATGGCCTCTCTATTCCCCCACTCCACCTCTCATGACAATCAGAGGGGATGTTGACAGAGAATAAAATAGAATGGCAATAGAGATGGTCCTTCAACACCTGGAATGAAAATATCCTGTCCCTACAAATTGAACAAAAAGCTACAAACACTTGAACACATTTCTAGTTCTCCTCCCAGGGTCACATAAGGGAGGGGCCCTGAAGCTAGGGTTTTGTTTGCTTCTTGGCAAACACACCTCTACCAGGACATCACCATTTCTGCCTACATCCAGAGTCCAGGTGTATCTTTCCTTGTGTGTGGCAAAGAAGTTCTAAATTACCTGGGACTTCTTATTTTGCCTGTCTTAGCTTGTGTTTGCCTTCTGGAAACTCCTTCCTCATTCCACAAAGAACTTTACCTGGACCTATGGGTTAGCCTTGTGAAGATGGAGGGGTTAGGGTAGGAAGAGGATGGAGCATTGTTCCTCCCCGTGAGTTCCCAGCCTCCAGGGATAAAGGAGCTTTTCAACCTATCAGGAGAACCAGAGCATGATATTATCAGTAGAACTGACTTTAGTGGAGTCACCCTAGATCCTGCAGGAGGGTCCCAGAGAGGGTATTAGTGGGGCTAACCTCTACAAAGCTGGGATCTCAGCATGTGGTAGATTTGAAAGATAATAAATGTATCTTCAATTGATGTCCCTTTCCATTGCACCCCCATACAGTAACCCTGAATCTGCCATGTGGCTCTCATGGTGTAGCCAAGAGAAGGAACTCAGAGTCTGATGCCAGTTGGCAAGGCAAGCAAAATGAAGTTATAGTCTCTGTCTGTACAAATTCTGTAACTTTTTTTTGTTTGGGTCATTGTTATGGATAAAACACAAGTTGAATACTGCTGCCTCAAAATGGCCCCTGGCCAGTGACCCTTTGGCCAGTCTAATCTTGAATACAATTGCTTTCATTGCTAAACAGCACAGAGGGTTGAGAAGATCAGCTACTGACTGTATCGCACACTCCCCAGAATTCGGAGATTGGCTGCTGTTCCTGTGAAACTGATTGAGGTCAAGTGAACATGGAAACCGAGGAATTAAGATAACCCAGGCACAAAGGTCTCAAAGAACAATGCACCCCTGTTCTTGATGTTTTTCTGAGGAATTTCCCAGTGCTGCACTGGACTGGGACCAGGTCCTTTACTTGGTTACAAAGGCCCATTATCACAGGCAAAAGGCAGCATCCATGTGCCTTCCTGGAATTCTATGAAACTAAATGCCATGCTGGTGTGGTGTGTGTGTGTGTGTGTGTGTGTGTGTGTGTGTGTGTGTGTGTGTATGCTTGCCCACACAGGTCAAACATTTGAAAAATGTCTTATGGCCTCATTCAAGGTCACAGTTACTTAGATGTGCCTGCCTGATTCCAAAATGCATAGCTATTCTGTGCCACAGCTGGCTGTCCCATTACAAGAGATTGCTTAGACTGACAGAAAATAATGGTCTTCCAGAACCACTGAGTCATGCAGACTATGTGATGAGTTGAAACAAAATACACCATCATAAGAATGGCTAACTATTATTAAAGCCTATTGACACAGTGAATGATAGAATATTCACACTAGAAGAGATCTTACCGTGAATCACAGATTCAGCTTCTAGCTACTGAGGATATACTAGGTGCATGCATTTTTCCACATACTGAGGATATAGAAATAAATGAGGTAGAATATTTTCCCTCAGAAGTTTACATCCTAGGTGGGAAGACAGACAATTAGCAAGCAAATGAACAAGACAATTCTGATAATTATAAGTGCCACAATGGAAATAATGTAGATGTATGGTAAAGGGTCACTGTAAGGGGTGGGAGGGCTTCTTCAGATAGGGCAGTCAGGGGAGGGCTCTGTGCTGACTATAGCTCCTACAGATCCACGGTCCACCTTCCCCAGCTAGCTCTGTGTCCCAGGAGGTGGATCTTCATTCAGTTCTCATGATGCATAAAATCCAATGATATCCAGTGTCAGAGAAAGACAGAGATGCATTATGAAAGCCCTGGTGAACACCAACAGTAGAATCCCTGTGGAGACCCTTAGGGTTTGGAGTGAGACCCCATGCCTGATACTATATTCCCTAGGAGAACCAGCCACTCAACTGGAAGCAGGGTGTGAAGATACTCATATCTCATATAAATGCCCCCAAAAAAGTATCTGTAGTGGAGGAGGATACAATCAAGTGGACAAGATGATACCATAAATGTCAGCCAGTCTCTTTTCCCGTCTATGCTAGTGTTTGCTCAGAGGGCCCATGAACAAAGTGGCTCTCATGGCAGAGATGGAGAAAACACATAGGCTCAAAAACATGGACTTCTCCTTACCAAGCCTCATCTGACTAGTGCCCCAGCTGAGAGCCTAAATTCTTAGTAGCATTGAGTCCCTGACATGGTATCTGTTCTTCGGGGCACCTGCCAGTCAAATGACAGTAGATCAATTACACTGGGGTTCCTTACATCATGGGGAGATCAACAATTTTTCACAACAACAGATACATATTCCAGATACAGATTTACCTTCCCTTCCTGAAGCAATTCTTCCAGCATTGCCATTTACAGATTCTCAGAATTTATTTACCCTCATCTTGGTATCCCTCTCATAGCTTCTGCCAGCAAAGGAAGTGGGGCAATAAGAACTTATACCCAAGAGACTCTGTTTGATCATTTTCATGGATTAATCCACATCTCAACCTCATGATACAGGAACTATTGTACACCTTTTGTAGCTGTGGAAACTGAGACTTGGAGAGGTTAAAAAAATCTTGTCCCAAATGATCAGCTAGCTTGTAACTAACTAGGACTAAAATCTAGATTTTTCTGGCCAAAAAGTATGCGTTAAAGAAACACTGCATTTATCGGAGAAATGGCTGATTCCAGGGTTGGGAGAGGGAAAACAAGATGAGCCACAAACATCTTAAAATCCCAGAAAGTAAGGAAGGTAGTACCCCCTTCCCCTCCAATAAAAGGAGGAGGGAAGGAAGGAAAGAAAACAGGAAGGAAGGAAGGAAGGAAGGAAGGAAGGGAGGAAGGAAGGGAGGGAGGGAAGGGAGGGAGGGAGGGAGGGAGGAAGGAAGGAAGGAAGGAAGGAATGAAGGAAGGAAAGAAGGAAGGAAGGAGAAAATGAAGGAGAGAAGAAGAGGAAGAAAGAGGGAGGGAGAGAATGAGATAAGTGGGACTTGTCCCAACGACACAGGAGCCAACCCTTTGTTCAGCCCTGGAACAAAGCTGGAAGAATTTGAGCAACAAAATAAAAAATATCATATTCGATTGTAACTCAAATAATAAAACAAATATCCATGACCTGTACTGATATAAACAATTGATCAAATAAACAAACATGTGGAGGAGAATAGATAGATAAATCTTTCTTACAGAATTCCAAATAATGTTTGTAGATTCTTTCTTTCCCAAGAAGTTGATATTATGCATTCCCTAGTATGGAACAAAGAAAAGGGCACTTCACATCTGTGGTTTCTTCCCCCAAAGCCCTTAACCCCAGTCTAATCAGGAAAAAACATCCAACAAACCCAAATGGAGGGACCTTGTGCAAAATCTCTGACCAGCCCTCTTCATATGTCAAGGCCATGGGAACCAAGGAAAGACTGAGAAACTGTCACAGAATTCAGGAGGCTTCGGAGACACAACAAATGCAATCTTGGACTGGATCCTGGAACAAGAAAATCCTGACATGTGTAGAAAAACTAGCAAAATAATATCGGTAGTTTAGTAAATAGTACTGAAACAATGTGAATTTCTTTGTTTTAAAAAACATGCCATGGTTATGTGTGATGTTAACACTTGAAAAAGCTGGGTGAAAGGTGCGTGGGAATTCTCTGTACTGACAGTGCAACTTTTCTGTAAATCTAAAAGTATTACAAAGTAAAAAGTTTAAAAGTTTAAAAAAACACAGAAAACAAAACACTGTATTAGATCACCTTTGAGTCATGGTATTTGACAGAACTTGCCTGGGTGTTTTCCATTTGGGAACATTCACTTGTAGGCCATGGAAAATTTGCCTCTCTGCCCAATTAATAGAGAAAATAAGGAAAGAAAAAAAGGAGACATGTAAGGAGTTGATTAATCCTCCAGTTTTAAAGATTACTCCAAAGAGACTGTGCTTTTAACAATCAATTTAATAAACTTAGTGACTCTACCATCAACTATCAGTTCAGTTGTTGAATTTTTCTCTATGTATCCATAAAAACTACAGGTCTTACATCTTATGATGAAATCTCCCACTTCACCAAAAAATAGAGCACCCAGCTTGATGAATAGTCACTGGTATAAATTATTTGAGACAATCAGAAGCTTCATTATGCATTTTCCTGAAAAATTGGCCTCTTTGGTGAATGTTTTTAATGTATTTCTCAAATCTGTCTTCACTGCAACACATCAGGCTGGAGAATCAATACAGACAGTAACTGGAGGCAACAAAAAAGGAGATGAAGTAGTAGCTACTGAGAAGTAAAGCTGAGGCAGCTGGTCACAAGTCACACGAGGATTCATGTCTCTTCATTGTAGTTGGCATTTAATAATTCACATTTATTGAACACCTGCTTCTGAAATGCATAGAAATAACCACCTCCATGTGTCAGGACTAAATGGTCATTATTTTATTAACAACCTTACATAATAGTCATTATTATCCCCACTGTTAGCGGTAAAGTGATTGAGGCTCAGAAGCATTAAGTCACATTGTCAGCTGGGCATCAAATTAGATTTCCTTGGCTCCAGACCTCCAGCTTACTCAGAGGGAGCAGAGCTTTGCTTACATGGGCAACACAGCACGGAGCCTACATCCCCAGCAAAGCAAATGAGAGCTCGGAGGCAATGACTTAAACAAATCATTTTTTTATAAACATGGGAGAATCTGTTAAGCAACATTTGGTTGTTAGTTAACTCAAATTGTCCCTGTTTTTTTTTTTTTTTTTTTTTTTTCCTGCAAAGGTATGCTCTGAGCTCCACATAAACTTGGAAGGAAGACAGGGTTCTCAACAGAGGAGCCACCTGTTCAAGGTATAAGCCAGGAAAACATCTTTTTAGATTTTTTCCCCTCAAGTCATAAGAAACGTTTTTACTTTTCAAAGGCAGTAACAAAAATGGATCTATGTAATAAGAGAAAACAGTCTCTTGAGCAAAAGCACAAACTGCAGTTTCAGTGCAAAGCTATAGCAGCTTTCCCTTAAGGAAAAAAGGTGCAGGGCTGGGCTGAGTAAGCAGAAGCCTATACGGCAGACAGGATCAGAGTCACAATCCAATGGAGCACACTCCAGAAACAAAAGCAGAACTCCAACAGGCAGAGGGGGAAGACACTGGATGATATGGTTTAGCTGTGTCCCCAAATCTCATCCTGAATTGTAGCTTCCATAATTCCCACGTGTTGTGGGAGGGACCTGGTGGGAGACAATTGAATCATAGGGGCGGTTTTCCCCATACTGTTCTCGTGGTAGTAAGTCTCATAAGATCTGATGATTTTATAAGGCGGTTTCCCCTTTCATTGGGCTCTCATTCTCTCTTGGCTGCCACCATGTAAGATGTGCTTTTCATCTTCTGCTACGATTGTGAAGCCTCCTCAGCCACATGGAACTGAGTCCATTAAACCTCTTTTCCTTTATAAATTGCCCAGTCTTGGGCATGTCTTTATCAACAGTGAGTGAAAACAGACTAATACACTGGATGACCAAACTTCAGCTCTATTATAGAAATATGTGTATGTATGTATATAGTTTGTATATTTTATACCTATATGTAACTAAATTTATAAATACTAAACATAAAACTATATTTATATAAATACATAATATATACGAATTCAAAATATAAAATAAGGTATATTGTGCTAAATAACAATTTTAATTTAAAAATGAATCAACAGAGTCATATTTTATTTGTTTAACTGGGAGTTCAGAGATCATTAATAAGATGAGGGGGCATCCCCAAACTAGATAAGAAAATCCCTCAAAGCAATGGTGAATAATTGGGGTGGAGGGGTTCTGACTCCTTTGAGAATCTGATGAAAGCCATAAAACACTTTCCATGAAAATGAACATATACCCATTGATGCGAGTTTTCTTTCTGGGTGGTCGATGAACCCCTGGTGTTGATCCCTATGGAGAGTCCAAGGGTGGCCTAAGCCTTCTCTCATGATCATTTCCCAAGCAGCAAAAGAGATGGACAAACCATCAAGATTTCTAAAAAACAGTTTATAAATGTTTTGTTGAAGGAGTTCTGAGTTTATCTATTTGTATACATGGGGTTTGATTTCTATGCCTTCCAATTTCCAGATAATGTTCCAGATACACATGTCCCCAAATAATTGAAGTCAGACAGATAATAAAAGAGCAGAACAGGGATCAAGTACTCTTACCCTTTGGTGCATTAGCAAGAGACTCCCAAAGCTTAGAAACTGATGGACATCAAAGACCGAAGAATCTGATCCACAGAGGCATGGCCAGGAGAGCCAGAATGTTGCTCCATCCCTCTCTGGTGCACATCTGTGGCAGAATTGAAACAGGTGAATGATGGTGTTGGAGCTGTGAAGTCATGGAAGCCATGTGCCAAGCCCAGAGGCTGATCCCAAATAACAGAATGGAGCTGTGTCATGTGCACATTTCACTCTCATTCATTCAATGACATGGCCTAGAGAAATAAATGAAAATGCCCACGTAAGAGCAAGATAAAAGGTAAATAATTGAAACAATGTAGACCATTAGGCCATGCCACTCAACAAGCACAGGCCAAATGGCAGCGGACACAACGCTTCTGGCAAAACATAAAGGACAAGCAAGAACATGTGAAGGATGTTAAGGAAGCCACTGACAAGGAAGCAAGCCTGTGGTTCAGTGAGACCAGCAAGTGAGTGTTCAAGGAACCAAAGTGGAATTGAGGACCTGGCCCACAAAGAAACATTAACCAGTGGTGAACTAGACAAATGTATGAAATCATATGCAAAAGATGGAAATGCCTAGATATTTTCTTTGGTAGTTGGTGGGAGAGGTATATTGGGTGAGTACTCTCCCTCATAGAAACGGGCGGCACAATATTCATTCTTGGCAGAAAACTAAAAACATTTTTAACAAAGAAATATGACTGCAGCCTCAGAGTCACTAGCCACTGTATTCCTGGATCAGTGTGGTACATACATAATCAGATTACATATTTGTTGAACGCTCCTAGGTTGTTGTCACTGAGAGATATTAAAGTACTGACTAAAGTGGATCTTATGGTACACCTGACCTTGAGCAAGAGAAATCAAAGAGGGAAGGCCTCATCCACATCAAATACTACCTGAGCTCCACAGGTGTCTCGTGTGTGTATGAATTGCACATGGGAGAGATTGTTCCAGACCACACACTGTCTGTCACCATAACTGATTGAACTATTGCAGTGAAAGACTGTGGTCCTAACCCATAAGGAAAACGTTTATGCCTCAGATAACACTTCATCTCTCAACACGTCCTTGAAATTACTTACCAAAAAGTCTTCCAAGGGGCTTTGCACTTGTTATCAACAATAAAACCTCAAAGGAAGTCAAATTATCCTGGAAGAGTCAAAGGACACGAGGCAGTCATTTCATTGACTTCAAAAACAAGTGAATATTATTGCATTAAATATCAAATGCAAATCACAGGCAGGAGATGATAATGGGGGAAAAATAATTCCTCCTCTCCTTGTGATCTACCTTAGAACTGCATTTGTAGATATAATGGTCTATAAAATCCTGTTATTACACCTGCAAAATTGCTGGAAAAAGCTTTCACTCTCATTCATACAGTACTTTACAGTTCCCAATATACCTTAACACGTACTGTCTCTTGCCATAGAGTGAACTCAGATGCAGAATATCACAGTGAGGAAACTGAGGTTCAGAAGGTTAAGTGAACTGTCCAGGTTCAGGCTTGGAATGGGGAGAGCTATTTGACCATAACAGTAAGAAATCAAATTTAGCCACTAATAAGACCCTGTTCTGAGCTACAAAAGAGAAGGAACAACTGTTTGGCTTCTATTCTCTTGGGGTAACAGCTTGCAAGTTTCCAAAAGAACAACTTGCTAGTAGGGCACTGGCTCCTCAAATTCCATTATTAATCTGGGATGAATGGATGCCCGGTTTTGTAGGCTTCTCTGGAAATGATACTGGCTCTCTGCTCTTTCCTACATCCCCATCCCCTATTCAGAAATGCTGTTTTGTTGTTTTTAATTGTCTTTCCTTTATTTATTCATGATAAAGCCCCTCCAATTCTAACATCTCAAGCTATTTGAAATACAGGCTGGGCACGGTGGCTCACGCCTATAATCCCAGCACTTTGGGAGGCCAAGGCAAGTGGATCACAAGGTCAGGAGATTGAGACCAGCCTGGCTAACATGGTGAAACCCCATCTCTACTGAAAATACAAAAAATTAGCCGGGCATGGTGGCAGGCGCCTGTAGTCCCAGCTACTCAGGAGGTTAAGGTGGGAGAATGGCTTGAACATGGGAGGCAGAGCTTTCAGTGAGCTGAGATCATGCCACTGCATTCCAGCCTGGGGGACAGAGCAAGACTCCATCTCAAGAAAGAAAAGAAAGAAAGAAGGAAAGAAGGAAAGAGAGAAAGAGAGAAAGAAAGGAAAGAAAGAAAGAAAGAAAGAAAGAAAGAAAGAAAGAAAGAAAGAAAGAAGAAAGAAAGAAAGAAAGGAAGGAAGGAAGGAAGGAAGGAAGGAAGGAAGGAAGGAAGGAAGGAAGGAAGGAAGGAAGGAAGGAAGGAAGGAAGGAAGGAAGGAAGGAAGGAAGGAGAAAAGAAAAGAAATACAAATGCAGGAGATGCAGGAGGCATTTGTCACATCCATAAACGTGCTGTGTGACTGTATCTACCTCTGGAAGACACTGCAAATGCATGTTAGTCTGCAGTGCCTTTGCTCCTGGAATTTTCTCATTATAGAAAATCAAAAATGGCAGAAGATGCCTTATTTTGCCTGCAATTTAGGCAACCTTTTATCTACCCTAGTATAATAATAATAATGTCTCTGGAATTCAATATTATATTCAGACCCCCAGCTCCCTCATGTAGTTGGTGGGTTCTGAAAACTAGAATAGAGGCATAACTTCAAGTTTAAAGAAGAAAATAAGCACAGATCTCATAAAACAATTCTAACTTCATGAAAGTTCTAACTCTAGTCCAGATGTTTCATGCCCAATAGGCCCTTCTCTGCCTTCCAAATTGAAACTAAATCCACTCTAATCTTCAGTACTCAGACAGAGGACAACTTTCTACCTATGAATCCCGCTATCAGAGTAAAATGTTTTTAAAAATTTCTCATCCACATGATGAAATATTATGCACACATGCAAGTGGTGTTTTCAAATCATTCATAATGTCATGGAAAGGAAATAAACAAGATATTAAACCACGTATGTTCTCTAATCTCATTGACATGAAATACGTAATATGTAATATAGTTTATAGTTTAAATGGCTGGAAAGAAATACACAAAATATTCTTAACAACGATCTCTACTCTACAATGATGATTGACTTTTGTGTTCTTTATCTTTTCCTTTCTTATGTCTGTCACTTCATTTATTTTATTTAATTAATTTACTTATTTACAGGAGGAGTTGAAACACATTTTAAGAAGACTTTTCCTCTTTTTTTCCCTAAACATGAATCATTCGAGTAAAACCAACTTAACTACAGAAATGTAATAAAGTAAGGAGAGTAGGTGCAGCCCACATGTGTTTAAAGGGCTGTGTGCTCAGGACTGCCTGCCTAGAAGGCAAGCACAAAGACCCTTTAAAGAAGATATTTTTCTCCCCAAACATTTACAAATGTTTCAACTTAGAGCTTAAAATTTTTTTTTGAAAAAAAAAAAAAAAAAGGTGCAAAGGTGGCCGGGTTCGGCAGCTCATGCCTGTAATCCCAGCACTTTGGGATCTGCCAACTTGGGCAGATCACCTGAGGTCAGGAGTTCGAAACCAGCCTGGCCAACATGGCAAAATTCTGTCTCTACTAAAAATACAAAAATCAGCCAGGCATGGTGGTGGGTGCCTGTAATCCCAGCTACTCGGGAGGCTGAGGCTGGAGAATCGCTTGAACCCAGGAGGCGGAGGTTGCAGTGAGCTGAGATCATGTCATTGTACTCCTGCCTGGGCAACAAGAGCAAAACTCTGTCCCAAAAAAAAAAAAAAAAAGGAGGGGGAGAAAAATATTAACAACAAAAAACTAAAAAAAAAAAAAAAAACAAACAAAAAAAAAAAAACCACACAAACCACTCACTCCTAATCACCTTCCTTAACTGATTATGTTTGTCACAAATTTTACCAAAAGATTAATGAAAATATTGAAAAAAATTATTTTCTCACATTACATTTGTAAAGATGATAGAATTTAGGAGTTTCTCAGAAAATAGACCAGAAACTGTCATCAAGTTTCCAGACTAGAAAGTCTGGGACAACGGAGCTGCAGGTGGGGAATGGGAAGCCCAGCCCAGGAGAAATCAGAAAATATTGGACTGGGGTGTGGTCGGGAGCTGCTCCATAGGAGACATGGCTGTGGGAGAAAGGGGAACACGATGTAATCAGAAAAACCTTAACTCCCTGCTGACATACAACACTGGCTTTCACAACGATTCCAGCAGTTTGGTTCCAAACTGAGGTAAACGCTTCACTGCTTACTCACATGCTTTCGTTCACATTGTTTTTTCAGACTCAAGTTGCCCAAATGTAATACTTCTGCTAATGTGACTACACATGCCTAAAAAGTGGGGTGAGGTGGGGGGTGCTTTTAAAATCAGGATGGGAAAAGAGATTAAAAATCATCAAATTAATCCTTTTAGCTCAAAATGAAATGAAGCAAAAATTATTGGTTTCTAATAGGAAATAACCCAAAATCTAAACATCACTTTCCCTTCCTGCCCTAGTCTCTACCCTACACATAGAGAAGAAATGAGAAACTCAACTTAAGCCCAGTGTGTTTTGTTCTGTTGAAGAGCAGAGTTTCACCCCAGGCCCTGTGGCCAGTCTCTCCTGTCCAGTGGGATGCAGGGTGTGGGATACTTTCGGCTGTAATAGGATTCCGCAAGGCTGGTGGGGTTGAGGGTAAGATCTTCAGAATCTTCTTGAGGCTCCTCTGTTACCTCCTCACCCACCATCTTCCTAGTGCTTCTCTCCCCTAGGCAAGAACTCCTGTCAAAACAGCCCCCACTGAGTTGTGGGCTATAAATTATCCTAGGTTCTCTGTCCCACTCTCATTATCTTCAATCTCCCCTTCCTCCCCACTGAACTTGTCATGGGCCCATCTGGGGCTGGCGCTGGACTTCTGAAATATGAACCTTCCCAGCCTCGGCCCTGGCTCTGGCTCACCCACTTCTCTCTGCCTTCAACTTCATGGTCATTGTGTGAGTAACACTTCTTGCTTTTGGGTGTATACTCTGGGTTCCACTGCTAGTCCTGGTTTTGCTTTTGAAAGTCATTGTTGCTACTGTGATTCCAGAGTAGTTGACTCTTCCCAAGCCACTCCCCCTGGCAGGAAATGCGAAGGTTCTTCGAGCTCTTCTGCTCCTCTTTCTCTTGGACCCACAAAGTTTTGGTCCCCAGTCTCAATTTGTCAAAGCCCACGTGCTCTTCTTTCCCTCCTCTGTTTCTTCAGTGCACACTTCTGCTTTGCAGGAGTGAGATGCCTGGGAGGAAGGGGATGATGACCTGGGCCAGTCTGTGTTCTGGCAGCTTTTCTGGTTTTGATCCCTTGAGTTTTCTGTGTTTTCTCAGCTGATCCTTCCTTTGAGTGGCTTGAGTCTTGGGAATCCACTGATTCTCTTGATTTATGTCTTTTAAGATCTTTCTCCTTATGTTTTTTACCATGTTCAATATCAAGGTGAGGATCAATGAGATCTTCTTTATATTTTCCTTTGGCCTTATAGCCAAGTTGCTGGGGAATTCTCATTTCATCATGAGCCAGACCATGTTTTTGAATGTGTTGAGGGAAATGTCTAACCTCCTGTGTATCTCTGGGCTTCTCTTGTTTTTAGCTGCATCCTGTTCAGTTTAGGTATTTAGTAAAGCATTCATACAATGTTATCCTGAGGAGTGAAAGTGATGCTCCACATCATGGTGAACAAGGGTCACTATCTGCTGGGCAAACAATTCTGAGGGGCTATACTGAGACTGAGCTGACTGTATGTGCTGGAAAATGGGACAAAATTTCTCTTCCTTTTTTTGTTGCTGTGAACTAAATCCTGACAAAACTTGTGTTCCTGAGCCAGTAACCCACTGGGTCATGCAAGGTCCTCATCAAAAGGTTCCATCCGGACATTTACCTGTGTCTCTTGAATAATCATAAAGACTTTCCTGCAGACAAGTCTTCTTTGGCTCCCACGTGTTCTTTCTTCTTCTCCTTCTCCTTCTCCTTCTCCTTCTTCTTCTTCTTCTTCCATTCCCTTAGGTCTCTGCAATAATCACATATTGCTTGTTTTAGAAAAACATTTTTTCTTCAAACAACCTTTCCTGTATTATAGCAATAATATGTCAATTTGCATTCCTACAACTATCTACTTTAGTGTTCAGCTTACTCTATGCTCAGAATTTACTCTATACACTTTCCTCTAGCCCTCTTCTTTTCCCATTCTATACTCTTCCTAGTCAAGCTCTTCCACTCCCATTGCTTCAGTTACAATCTATATATTTATAACTCCCAAACATATATTGCATATCCCAGACTTCTCCTATGAATGCTAAACCTATCCAGTTGCCTATTTAGTACATATCCACCATGATCACTCACTGGCAATTCAAACTCAGTATATTTAAATCAGAACTCAAAGACCCTTCTCCATATCCAGTCCTCTTTCTGTTTCCTACGTCAGTGAGTGACACTCCTATCTATGCCATTGCATAAGCTAGAAAACTGGTTTAACACCTCCCTATCCAACATAGCACATATACCCAATACATTATCAAGTCCTATTACTTCTCCTTACAAAATATCTCTCAGATCTTCCCACAGTGCTCCATACTCATAGACACTCCACTGGGTGAAGTCTTTGTCTCTCACCTGGATCACTGCAATAGGCTTGAATTGTTTTTGGTTTGTTTGTTTGTTTTTGTATGCAGAGATGACTGCCTTCCTCCCATCATCTTCTCTCCAGCCAAATTTATCATTTTGAAAACACTAATTTGACCATAAATTTTTCAAACCTTAAATCTTTCAATAGTTTCTCTTTTGGTTTTTAAAATAAAATGTAAAAATCATCAAAATTACAGGACCCCCAGCAATATAACCTCTTTCTTTCTCATCATCCTTATCCTCCCCTTCCCCTTGAGTTTTGCAGCCTTATGCTGTAGGGGAGGAAACCCCACAGATTCAGAATTTGAAAACAAGGCTTTGCTTTTCATAAGAAATGTAGGAGGAAAGAAGACTTCTCACCAGCCATGGGTCGAGGATCACTTTAAGCCCAATTCTTAACACATCAACATGACAGGCTTTATTTTAGATCTGAGCACAACAAATGCTGTTTCCAAGAATTGCCCTGTATCTAGCAAAGGGAGAGAAGGCCTCAGGATGATCAGGTAGAGAAGAAGGGGCACTGTGCTGCTCACCAGAGAAGAAAACGTAAGCCTTGTAATAAGCTATCAAACTTCAAAAGGCTATTTATGTAGAGGCACTGACAACATTTGTTTGAAGGAATTATTTATCCTATAAAGTGTTTAGAATCTATCAGAGAGTGTAATATTTGTCCAGGAAAGTAAAATAGTGAAACTGTACAAGGGAGACACAGTATTTGCCCAGGGCAACAAAACATTAAGGATCTCTTGGCTGATATTTTGATATGCTGAGCCAGGAACATCTGTTGATCACAGGGAGGCTGACTTCCTCATCTACAACCACAATAACTTTCATTAAGTACCACAAGGGAGAAAGCGTCTTTATGGTTAGGTCCATTTTATGCACTGTCTGTGTTCTATTTGAAACACTTTTCTCTTTCTTCTCTTGTCCCTTCTCCAGGCTAACTCCTACTCTTCATGGAGATCTCAGCGAAACATAACAGCTTCTTGGATAGCTTCCCTGATTAACTGACCATCAGCTGTTAACTGATTAACCACTTCCTTGATTAGCTGCGTTAGAACTCTCTGTCTTTGACCCACTTACCAGCAATGTGATTCAATAATTAAATGACTAATATATGTTAGAATATACCTATCAGGTTCTTCATTGTAGGTCCCTTTCTCAGTACAGGAACTTACACACTAAAAAAAAATTTGCTGAAAGATATGTTAATTCATTTGTATTATTTAATATTTCTTCATCTATCCTATCAAACTGTAACTCCCTTGACCAGGACTTTGTCATATTTCTCTTTTTGACAAAAAGGAGATTGATGATTTAATGTGGTGCTTTGTCCACAGTATACATTCAGTCAGTGTTTTATACATACCAAAATAAAAAGGAAAGCAAAGCACTTCTTTACTGATGTCCCTGTGTGGTAGAGCAGCAACTTAAATCTTGGCTTCACATACCTTTACATTATTCAAATTTATTTATGACTTCAAAGAGCTATTGTTTATATAGTTATATCTATGAATATTTTTTCATCTGAGTGAAAACTGTGAAAAACTAAAATGTATCTACTTAGCAATTTATTTAGGTAATAACAAAACCATTGCATGTTAGCAAAATCACCATGCATTTGTATGAAAATACATGCATTCGTATGCAAATACAATGAAAATACAAATACATGGTATTTTTGTTGACATGCAATGGGTTTGTTGTTACCTTAATAAATGGAGATGTATTTATTACCTTAATGTATTTGGAAATGCATTTTGGAAATACATTTCCAAAATTAAAACCTTTTTAGTTAGAAAAATGGCATTGTTTTGTGTTTTTAAAAAATATCTTTAATGTCTAGTTTAAAGATGATAACTAGATTCTAAAACCTGATTCTGCTTTCAACCTGCTGCAAGATGTTGGTTTGTTTGAAGTATATAAAGAAAACTGTCATTACACAATTATGCAGCTGGAAAATAAAGAGATTTTAATAACCTTTTTAAAATAATTGTGGATTAAATTGTGGATTATATCCTCCTTTACTACTACACCAAAATTCAACAAGTGGTAATTTCTGAAAGATGAATTGAAATATCAAATCGAAACATTATCAGTGAACTTTTTCCGTAATGGTTACGTTAAAATCTGTCAGTTCACTTTGCACTTTGAACAGATATTTAACTCATGCATGCTTTTGTAATGTCATGCAGTGATCACTTAGAAAATATTAATTCACTGAGTTATACAAATCTTCTAAATGTCGTATTTCATTATAAAATATGAAAATTACATTTATTAATACCACTACCAATCTCATTAGAAAAGCAATTATTGGGAAGCTGCCAAGCTTGCAGTGGTAAATACAAATTTTCCAAATTTTTGGAAAATTTGAAATTTTCCAAAATTTCACTTGAAATGTTAAATTTTATCATTGGCAACAAAAATTCTCAGTTGTTAGTGAGAGACCCAATTTATATATTTTTAAGAAAATGTCTTGAGAATATCCAAATCTGCATAACTACAGTTTGTCTATTAGTCATTGTTCCAGATGAAAATGGTGTTTCCTTAAAGAACGAAAATGCTGACATTTCAGCTCGCAACTCAGACAACTACACAAGTGCTTTTCCCCAGGAAAACCATGATGCTTCAGTATGCAGCAGAAGTGCTTTAGACACTTGACTTTTATCTTGGAGTACTCATGAAATACCAGAGCTCGAGGGGCATTTGCTGGAAATCAATATTCTATCCTCAGCCTCTTTTAACTCTGAGGGAAAACTTATGCTTTCCAGTACCTCTGTCTTCCAAACATCCCATTCGACATACACAAATTATACCTCCAAGTCTGCCAGTTTTATTGTCAACACTAATATCCTTAAGGGCCTAGGCGAGAGAATACAGATGCTAGCCAGGGAAAAACAAAACAAAATCCATTCAAAGTCCAGGTCCTTTCACTGGTGGGTGGGGCGATTGCTTCCATATTAATCAAAAGCACGTAGAATTAGGAGAAAGAAAGATAAAAGACAACTTCCGGGGCTGTGACTAGCATCAGGGAGGATGATGCTATCATAGCAGAAGGAGAAATCACAAAGCAACAACTCAGGAAGGAGGCTTGATGACTGCACTGAAACTGGGGATAGTTTTTGACATGTGCGACCGTGTGAAGAGACCATCAAACAGGCTTTGTGTGAGCAACATGGCTGTTTATTTCACCTGGGTGCAGGAAGGCTGAGTCCGAAAAGAGAGTCAGCGAAGGGAGATAAGTGTGGGGCCGTTTTATAGGATTTGGGTAGGTAAAGGAAATTTACAGTCAAAGGGGGGTTGTTCTCTGGCAGGCAGGAGTGGGAGTCACAAGGTGCTCAGTGGGGGAGCTTTTTGAGCCAGGATGAGCCAGGCACAAGATAATGTCATTGCTTAAGGCAAGGATGCGATGGCTTGGCTTGGGCTCAGAGGCCTGACAATTTTCTTCCCATTAACTAAACGCAAAAGTTTCCCAAAACTCACCTACCTCACTGATGTGGTGGTTTAGCCAAGGAGTGTAAAACCATTGTCATTAGGGAGTAAGGAAGTAGTTCAGGAAGTTCACAATGGAGCCACCACCAGGAGACAAGAGACCCCACTTCCAGAAGATTGGAGTAGCTCCTAGTCACTCTCCCTCCACGGGTTCCCCTCTCCAATGGGCAACAACTTTAAAAAATACTTGTATATATTTTGAGATCACGATTTGGAAATATTACAGGCCATTTTGGAATTTTTGTATTCACTATGGATTTTCTATTTATTAAATAATTAAGAATATCTTTAAGAGGATAAGCCATGAGAAGGAAGAATATCTTTATCATGAGAATCTCATGCAAGATGATGTTGAAATGAGGATTCTTCAAAGAGAACACTTCTATTACCTTATTTTCAATGAATAAGAGTAGGATGCAACCGCAGCTTTGCATCCTTAGGGAAGCTACTTAACCTTTCTGAGCCTCTGTTTCCTCACTTGTAAAATAAAGATAATAATAATATTTATCTCCAAGGATTATTGTGAGGATTAAATAAAATATTACACATGCGGTATTTGGCGCTCTGTTTAGCACAATACATCACAAATAGTGGCAGAAGTGACAGTGGTGGTGGCAGTGGCAGCAGCAGAGGTTGTAGTAGTCATGGTGGAGACTGATGGTAGTATAAGCAATGGTGGTTGTGGTGGTGGCCATGGCAGCAGGAGTGGTGGCAATAATGTCAGTGGTTGTGGTGGTGGTGGCAGTAGAGATAGGGTGGTAGCAGGTGGTAGTGGAGATTTTAGTCCTGGGGGTGGGGTGATATGGCAATGATGGTTGTGGTGGCAATAATGTCAGCACATGGTGGTAATAATTGCTGTGGTGGTGGTGGACTTGCTGGTACTGGAATTGGAAATGGTGATGGTGATGGTGGTGGAATTGTTGGAGATGGATGTGGTGAAGAATGAAGGTGGAGGTGGGGGTGATGGAGATGGAGATGGAGGTGGAGGTGTTGGAGGTGGAGATGGAGGTGGAGGTGGAGGTGCTAGAGGTGAAAGTGGAGGTGGTGGTGGAGGTGGAGATGGAGGTGGAGGTGGTAGAGGTGGTGCTGGAGGTGGAGGTGGAGGTGGTGGTGGAGGTGGTGGAGGTGGTGGAGATGGAGGTGGAGGTGGTGGAGGTGGAGATGGAGATGGAGGTGGAGGTGAAGGTGAAGGTGGAGGTGGAGGTGGTGGAGATGGAGATGGAGGTGGAGGTGGAGGTGGTGGTATGGAGGTGGAGGTGGTGGTGGAGATGGTGGTGGTGGAGATGGAGATGGAGGTGGTAGTGGTGGTGGTGGTGGTAATGGTAGGGGAGGAAGTGGAGGAGGAAGTGGTAGTGGCGATGGAAGTGGAGGTGTTAGAGGTGGTGGGAGTGGGGACGATGGTGGTGGAGGTAGAGGTGGTTAGAATTGAAGGTGGAGATGGTGGGAGTAACAATGGAGGAGGCGATGGCAGTGGAGGTAGACACGATGGTGGTGGAGGTGCTGGCGATGGTGCTGGCAGTGATGGTGGTAGAGGGGTGGTGATGGTGGTGATGGTGGAAGTGATAGTGGAGGTGAAGTTGGTGGTGGTGGATGTGGAGGTGGTAGAGATGGCGCTGGTCGTGGTGACGCTGGCATAGGTGGTAGTGCTGGAGACAACAACGGTAGAGGAGTAGTGATGGTAGAGGCAGTGATGGTGTTGGTGCTAATGATGGTGGTGAAGACAGTAGTGATAGTAGTGGTAGCAGTGGTGGTGGTGGAGACAGTAGTGGTGGAGGTGGTGGTGGTCACGGGGGCAGCGATGGTAGTGATGGTGGTGGTGGTTGTGGAGATAGTTGTGGTGGAGGTGGTGGTGGTGGTGATGGTAGTGGAGACAGTAGTGATAGTGATGGAGACAGCAGTCGTGGAGGTGGTGATGATGGTGGTGGAAACAGTAGTGGTGGAGGTGGTAGTGGTAGTGATGGTGGTGGTGGGAGCAGTGATGGTGGTGGTATTAGTTCTGGTAGTGGTGGTGATGGGAATGCAGGCTGTGGTGTGATGTTGGCAACTGTGATGGTGATGGTGGTGGTGGCTGCTGTGGCAGTGGTGGTGGCTGCTGTGGCAGTGGTGGCAGTAATATGGTGTAGTGGTGGTGGCTACACTGTGTTTAATTATTAAAGCCAGTTGGTTATCACAGAGGGAGTACAACCCTGACTCACCTGATTATCAGAGTAAGATCCAGTCTTTTCAAAGGCATTGGTGAGAGGAGCTGGAAACCGTCTCCTCATGTGGGACTCACAGGGTTCTAGCTCTGCCACTTAGGTTATACGCCCTCAGCTCAGGATGCTTCCTATAGCTGTAGAAAGTCCAGGAAGGCAACTAAAATAACTGATGATGAGACCTGTTCATGGAATGAGCTAAACTTGAAAGAGGGGTAGAAGAATTGATTTAATTATTTTCCCCTTTGTCCCTTCAAACCCAACTTTTTTTCTCATTATGGGAGAAAATATTTTATCAGACATGCCCTTCTAATTTTTAATCATTTTTACATAATAAACAAATAATATCTTTGTTTTGGCATCAAAACGTGGAGTCCAATCTAATAATTACATAATTCCAGTGAGACAAAGCACAATTATCAAAACACTGTGAATTCCTCACCCACCTCAAGCTGGTTTCAGGCTGGGTGCCTGGTCTCTGCTGTTCCTGGAATGCTGTTTCTGAATGTTCCTGGCAGGGCCAAGATGGGATGGAACAGGGGAAGAGGAAATAGTCTTACATGCTGGTACTGTTGGCATCTGGCTTTGGTCTCTCTTGGATGGAAGGTGGAAGGCACACATTTACTGAGTTTTGCTGTTACAGGCACTTTTGAAGAGTCTTTGCCAACTTGCCACACACACACACAACTCATGCACACACACACATACACACACTCATCCAGATACACACTCACATATACACACACTGTCACACATGCACACTCACATGCACACTCATGCACACACACACAGAGCAAAGCCTCTCTCCTGAGAACAAAGCCCGTCTTCTCAGCCTCTGGGTTTCTAATGGCCCACCCCTCTCCTGGGATCACATTGTCTCTCCAGAACATCTTCTTTGGTCCCTTTCACCAAGTCCACATCTGGCCCCTGGAGAACACTCACCTTTGTTCTTGATCATCTGATAAGGGTGGCATCGGTCACACCTGCTTCCTTTTGAATTCTCTTGGCTACAGTAAGACACATTTCTATGTTCCCCAAATGCCAGGAGGCACATGCCAGACTCCCCGGGTGGCCCCCTCAAAGGCCTCTCAGTTGACCTGCAGTGAGGCATAAGTTCCCATCCACACTCATATAGGGGACAGGGGATGGAGTACACTACCCTGAAAATGTGTCCAAAGAAATCCTCTTTCTGTCAGCCTCTCCAGCCCTCCTTAAGCCTGGAAACAGATGAAGGGGTAATGCTTGCAGAACTGATTTTCCGATCTCTCAGTATGCTCTGCTAAGGACACGGCAGAACTTGCCACCTACTGTCCTCTTCTAAGGCTTTGAGGCCCTGCTGAAAGCTGCAGACAGAGTGAGTGACATTTTCACATTCTCTTACAATAGGGTTGGAGTGCTGGCAAATAAGAACAGAACAAAACATGATGAACACGCTTGATCTAGGAAGACAAACACAAAGAGAAAATAGTAATAATGAGAAAATACCCTGCATTTGTTGAGCAAAGCTTTTACATGCATTGTTATATAATTTTCAAGGACTGGGAAATGGATATGGAGATCACAGTAATAACCTAGCATTTAGATAATGTGGCAGAGTTTACAAAGAGCTGTCTCCCATATCGACTCATTTGACTCTCATAAGAAGTTAGCTGGGTTCGTGCTATTCATCTCATTTTACAGAGGAAGAATTAGGGTCAGGAGTGGCAAAGGGGGCTAATCTCACAAGCCAACCCATATTAATTGAGCCCTCCTGCCAATCATAGTGCTAGTCCAAGAGCAGAAAATGAAAATAAATACTTTGAAACTCTCTTTTTTTTTTTTTTTTTTTTTGAGGTGTGGTCTTGCTCTTTCACCCAGGTTGGGGTGCAGTGATGCAATCTTGGCTCACTGCAACCTCCGCCTCCCTGGTTCAAGTGATTCTCCTGCCTCAGCCTCCTGAGTAGCTGGGACTACAGGCTGGTCTCAAACTCCTGACCTCAAATGATCTGCCTGCCTCAGCCTCCCAAAGTGCTGGGATTACAGATGTGAGCCACTGCGCCCTGCTGAAACTCTCTTTTTTTTTTTTTTTTTTTTTTTTTTGAGGCAGAGTCTCGCTCTGTCTCCAGGCTGGAGTGCAGTGGCGCAATCTTGTCTCACTGCAATCTCTGCTCCCAGGTTCAAGCGATTTCCCTGCCTCAGCCTCCTGAGTAGCTGGGACTACAGACACGGACTACCATGCCTGGCTAATTTTTAAAATTTTGTTTTGTAGACATGGGGGTCTTGCTTTTATGCCCAGGCTGTTCTCAAACTCCTAGCATCAAACAATCCTCCTGCCTTGGCCTCCCAAAATGCTGCTGGGATTACAGACATAAGCTACTGCACCCCACCTAAAAACTCTAAAAGAAATTTAATGTTGCCATGACATCCAAGCATGTGATCAGTAGACTCACTTCATTGAGCAGGGTATGGACCAGTTTACATGTTGTCAAACTCATATGGTGAGTCTCACACAGCTTGAGCTCTTTTCTAGTCATGTACAGTAGGACTATATTCAAGTCAGCAACAGATTAGAAATTTAAAAAGAGAAAAAACCAGGCCCTTCATGACAGACAATTTAAGAAACATTTCCCTAGACAGAGCATTGCATTTAAAAGGATCCAAAGTCCAGGAAACAGTGTTGTGGTTGATTAGTGATGTCTGCCCTAAGCAAGGGGGTGGGAAGTGGTGACATGTGCACCACCCTGTGCCTATCAGCTAGGTCATGGTGTCCTATCCTAGTAGAACAACCTGAGATCTTAAAAGGAGACATGTATGGGGGAAACACTAATAAACCTGATTACAGAAACAGCTGTTTTCGAAATGCTTTACAAATTTCAAATACACTAGCATGTACTATCTCATTTGAAACTTGGAACAATCCTGTAAAGAAGATGAAGAAGGGATTATTAGTCCCATGTTGCAGAGAGGAAGACTATGAGTCAGACCACTTAAGTTGCTGTCCGTAATCACAGAGGTGAGCAGTGGCAAGTGCTGGGCCCAGAACCAACACTTGGTTGCCAGCTGCTTAGTCCAAGTATCCTCACTCCCTATCCAGCTGCCTCCCTGTTGAGGATGAAATAAAGTGATATATGTGAAAGCTCCAAGTAAAAATGAGAATGTCATACGATATCAGTTTTATTATACAGCAGCTTAGATAATTTCATGGATGGCATCCCTACATGGTTTTTAGATTGACATTCCAGAGGACAATCTAGCCTTCCTGATACTAAAAGAGCAATTGCCCCTTTCAAACAAATCTCTGGGCTAGAAAGACACGTAAGTCCAGGATGGCAATTTATCTCTTCATTTGCTATCCTAGTTCCAGATGTAACTACTGAGTGTTATTATAAATAGGACGGTAAAAATGTCCTATCCAGCAAGCACCTATTGAGCACTTGCTCTGTGCCAGAGAAAGGCTACACTGCACTAGGCACAAGAAACACAGACATGAATGGGACCAACAGATGCCTAGACTCTGAGTCCCTTAGGTGGCCCCTGTTCTCAATTAATATGGGTTGGCTTGTGAGATTAGCCCCCTTTGGCACTCCTGACCCTGGTTCTTCTTCTGTAAAATGAGATGAATAGCACCAACCTAGCCGACTTCTTATGAGAGTCAAATGAGTCGATATGGGAGAAAGCTCTTTGTAAACTGCCACATTAACTGTTCTTGCAATTAACTGTTCTATGTGTAGTAATAAAAAATAGATAAGAGGTCCAGAATTGCTTTCAAGGGGGACTGATTTACTCATGGGTGGAGATGGCGAGTTAAGCAGAGAGGAAAAAGAATTTACAAAGGAGAAGAGCCTGCTCACAGCACATGTGGAAGGGTGAATGAGAAGACAATTGGAGAAAGGGCATTCACCCAAAAGGAATAGTAAGTGCAAAGGCTCAGAGGCTTTAAACCATCTGATGGGTTTGGGCAGTATAGATGATTCTACATATCGTCTGCATGTAACAGGGAAAAAAATCAAGACTGACCTTCACTACGTATTTTTTTAAAGAAAGTCATCTATTGTTCACATGAATTGCAAACATTTCCCCTACTGAAACTATCCTACTACTTAATCTGTCTTATTTCATCTTTGATAATATAAGGACGCTAACAGAACCTACAGCTCTAGGCTGTTTTGTTAACCATGTAGAGTGCTTAGAACTGTGTTAGTCCATAGTAAATGCTCAATAAGTGTTTTATTGTTGATGACAGTGGTAGTGGTGGTGATGATGATGATGAAGGTCATGATTTCTACTTTATTTGACTCCTCAACTCAACTGCCACATCTGAGCTTCCACACCCAATGTAGAATGAATGTGAAATAATTTGTTTATGCTATGACAGTTTGGCTTATTGCTTTTCTCACATAGGTTCCTTCAAAGTCTGTTATGCTTGGTATCTTTTGGGCTTTGCTGAAAAGAGGCACATCTGAGATGCCTAGAGCTTACAGCAAGGAGACCAGGTTCCCTTGCACAGGCACTGGTGCCCTAGATCAGGTTTAAGCAAACTAAAATCCCTGGGACAAATCAACCCTCCATTTGTGTTTGTAAGTAATATTTAGTGGAACTCAGTCCTTTTTATTCACTGATTATTGTCTTTGCTTGCTTTTGTCCTACAATGGCAGAGTTGAGCTGCGACAAAGATCTTATGGCTGACAAAGCCTAAAATATTTACTCTCTGGACTTTGGTTGAAAAAAATTAGCCGTCTCTTGCCCTCAATGATGCCCAGACTCCTGCTACTCACCATTGGCTGTACCAGCCATTCCAAAGCTGGTCAAAGTTAGGGCAGGGGTTGGTGCACTGTTGATTAGAGCACATTGGTGTCCTGATCTAATTCTCTTCTCCCAGAAACCTCACAGCAGTGCCAAACACTTCTTGAAAATATGGCCAGTCCTCATGATTCACAGATTCTGTATTTGAAAATTCACCTACTTGCTGAAATCTATGTGTAACCTCAAAATCAATATGCACAGCACTGTCTTGGCCATCATTGACATGCGCAGAGCTGTGAAAAATTTGAGTCACCCAACGCTCACGTGTTCCCAGCTGAAGTTGGACAGGGAGACTCTCTGCCTTCTTGTTTTACTCTCACAATGTAAAATGAGTATCCTTTTTGCAGTCTCTTCAGGGTCATGATTTTCTCACTTTTGTGCTTTTCGTCCATGGTTTTGCTGTATAAAATGGTCCCCAAGCCCAGTGCTGAAGTGCTGTCTAGCAGCTAAGTGCAGGGTGGCTGTGACACACCTTATGTGTCTTAGACAAGCTTCCTTCAGTCACATGTGACAGTGCCATTGACCCTGAGTTCAATGTTAACGAGTCAACAATATATATTAAATGAAGTGTCTTTAAACTGAAACACACATACAGCAAGGCTATGTATTGATTGACAGATGAAAATGTGACTGGAGGCTTGCAGTAACCCTAACCCTGTGTTTTTTTTTTTGTTTTGTTTTGTTTTTTGTTGTTTTTTTTTTTTTTTTTTTTGAGGCGGAGTCTCGCTCTGTCGCCCGGACTGGAGTGCAGTGGCCAGATCTCAGCTCACTGCAAGCTCCGCCTCCCGGGTTTACGCCATTCTCCTGCCTCAGCCTCCCAAGTAGCTGGGACTACAGGCGCCCGCCACCTCGCCCAGCTAGTTTTTGTATTTTTAGTAGAGACGGGGTTTCACCATGTTAGCCAGGATGGTCTCGATCTCCTGACCTCGTGATTCGCCTGTCTCGGCCTCCCAAAGTGCTGGGATTACAGGCTTGAGCCACCGCGCCCGGCCAACCCTGTGTTTTTGTCTTGGTTAATTTAGTGTTTGAGTTGAATTTATACAACATAACTACAGCAAATAATGAGAATGGACAGTAAGAAAAAAAATGGTTCAGGAAGACCCAAGGTGTATAATCACCTTGGCAGAGCACTGTGCACAGGGACCCAAGACCTTCCTTAGCAATAAAAGAAGCTCTTTTGTGTCACATTCTGATGGGTGAGAAAAGGTCTCTTGCTCTCTCATCTGCTGACTCCAGGAAGACAGGAGATATTCCACAGTGGTTTGGGCACAGGAAGTCTCCGTAACTCATAAAGGTTTCTGGGAACTGACTCTGGACTTAGGGATATGGTACATGAGCTCTCCCTTCCAGAAAGTTGCTTATGTAGGATTCCAAATGGCTTAAATTCTGATTTCCTGCCTCTCTCTCTCTCTCTTCCCTCCTTCCCCAACCCCTGCCTTTTTTTTTTTTTTTTTTTTTTTTTTTTTTTTGAGACGGAATTTCACTCTTGTTGCCCAGGCTGGAGTGCGATGATGCGATCTCGGCTCACTGCAACCTCTGCCTCCCAGGTTCAAGTGATTCTCCTGCCTCAGCCTCCCGAGTAGCTGGGATTACAGGCTTGTGCTACCACGCCTGTCTAATTTTGTATTTTTTTAGTAGAGACGGGGTTTCTCCATGTTGGTTAGGCTGGTCTCGAACTCCTGACCTCAGGTGATCTGCCCACCTTGGCCTCCCAAAGTGCTGGGATTACAGGCGTGAGCCACCACCCCCAACCCCTTCCACCCCCGCCACCTGCCACTTCTTTTTTCTGGAACTCTGGTATAGCTTCTGAAAAACACTTCATTCCTGACTGGCCAGACCTCACCGTGTCTTTTCTTCTTCCAAGTACACAGAGGTGTTAAAATTCCCTCAAATTATTACTTTGTGCTCATCCTAGCTGAGGATGGCACCCATCTCTGAGGCCAGTCCTGGGCACTGCCTACCTCAGGGACGCAATCCTGTGTTTGCACAGTTACAAGAGCAAGTTGCCCCTCTTGCCCCTTTGGGGTGGTGTCTTGAACTGAGTAGGAGGGACATTCTGAAGGGCATACAATGAGCTGAAGTGCCTGGTGATGGTGGTGCCAACATCCCTGGGGAGCATCTAACTCAGGTGTTATCCACAAAGCAGCTCTGCAGGCTTGACATGGGGTCGTAATACCCACCACGTGCATTAAAGGAGATGGCATTTATCAGCTTCCTTTAGTGGCACCTTGTTGGATTCCCACTTTCTCTTCTTTCCTTCCCTCCCCTCTTTGCTTCTTCCTTTCCTTCTCTCTGTCCTCTCTTTATCTTGATCAACTCAAATGGTATTGAATACTAATGAATATCACACCTAGGCCAGCTGATAAGTAAAATTTAGAGACAGGAGTTTGGGGTTTGATGCCTTCTTTGTCACTCACTAATTGCATTAATTTGATTAGCTCATTCATCAAATATTGATTGTTAACTAGGTGCCAGGTGCCATGCTGGGCACTTGGGCTAGGCCAGGCAAGGAGCAGAGTATAAGTTAGAGAACGAAAGGAGCCATGGAAGAAAGAAAACACAGATGAGCACAGTGACCCAAGGGGAGGCCAAAACCGAGCTCTCTGAGACCCCACGTGCTCAAACATAAGATGTGGGTGATGACTCTGCTCTCCTCGTGAAGGTGAAATGAGACAACACCTGTGAGAGGGCCACATAAATCATCAACCATATGAGATGAATGTGTGCTGTGTGAGGAAGAATCATCTCATCCATAGGACCCAAAGGTTAAAATACACTCCTCATTTGGAGAGGAAAGTGATAAGGGATGGAAATCTACATTTGTGGGGTGCCTATTCCGTGCCACCTCCCACCCCTCAGGGACCTCCTCTCCCCTCTAAGGTGGGCCTCACTTTCCCAGTTTTGAGGATGAGAAAGGCAAGGCTTAAAGTGAAGTAACCTACCCAACGTCAGGTCACAGCACTGGGAGGATGACAGAGCCGGGCTGAGAATCCATCTTCATCTTTCTGGGGCTTTTCCTCCAGAGATGAGGTATAAACCCGGCTGGGTGACCTCTAAAGTCCCTCCAATTCCAGGAGCACACAACTTCTCAGCAATTACTCTTCCGGGTAAGGATAATTGGATGACCCAAAGAAAAACACATCTCGGAGGGACCTCAGGGGGAAACAGACATCCACAGGCTTGGATCGGATGGTTTGGAGAGGGGCAGAAGTTTTGACTCAAGGGGCTTCCTCCACCGTGAGGGGTCCCAGAGCCCAAGGAGAAAATAGAAGCATGAGGGATTTCACTGGTGCTTCCAAGCCTCCTAATCACAAAATGAGAAGGATGGGGCCGCAGGTGAAGAAGCCTTGCTTCTGACAGCAGGGCAATTGTCAGAAGGGAGCAACTCAGGCTTCTTTCTTTAAAGAATGGAGAGCTACACGCTCAACTTAAAGTACAAGGTGGCTAAGAAAAAGAAGAAATACACACACACACACACACACACATATTCACACAAAGAATTGACAGTTCTGTTAAATATTGCTCACCAAGAAGTTGACCAGGAAGAAGTGTTTATTTCATGCAATTTTCCCAGTGTTTGAAGTTTTGAGATATTAAATCACTTAATATTATAGATAGCATAGTGTTTTTTGGCTGTTATCTCATGTCTCATCCCTGGCAGGTTATGAATAAAGATAGTGTGATTTACATATTTATTAGCTCCTTTTTTCACAAAAATAGCAGCCCCACATCTCCTATAGTCTACAGTCTGCACTCACTGGCAAGGACATTTAAAATAAAACCTTGTCACAAATTCTCATTTTATACTGGTCACAGTGACAATGTGCATGAAATGATAATAGGGAATACTCCCAAGTCTGTGCCAAATATCAAGTTTAAGTGCAGTGAGGTCATTTGATGAGTCTGTGATCCCTCTATAGAGGTAAGAAAGTCACTGATACCCCTGAACCCCATCTCAGGAACACAGTGGCCTAGATTGGCTTGCAGAATAAAGGTTCCGATTATAACTGCTCTGTCCAGAGGCTGTGGCATCAGTGCCCTTTGCAAAAGGGCCTGTCACCTGAAGTGGACATTAAACAGAGCAGCACTCTTTGCCTGGGGTCTTAATGCCCATGGTGGTTTGTTTGAACTTGAACTCCTCAGCAGAGTTCCAGTCATTCTCCTGGGAATATGGGCTCCTTCAACTGAAAAGCACTGAACGCAATTAATCTCCTTGTCTGGTTCCCTTTATCTTATAGAAACATATGTGTATATAAAATTTCAACAAGGAGTTCTCCTCTCAGACACAGAAGGACCTGCCATGTATAAATTATTTGGCAAGGAAGTACAGGCATTTTGACTTAAGAAGGGCCTGAGAAGGCAGAGCTGTTCCTCTGGGAGGAGACCCCAGGTGCCGTTTTCTCCCCTAGAGCAGTGATGGTCACCTGTGGGTAAAGAGATAATTGCAGCTAGACATAGGAGAAGAAAATTCTGAATGAATCCAAATTTTTATTTTCTAAGTACATCTTTGTGTTTAAATAAAATTTCTTGGACCAGCAGGTTTGTAGTGTCAGGAGTCCTTAAATAACTAAGTAATATTTCTAACTATTGACGTTCTTGAGCAATGATCCAAGTATTATGTGAGTGGCGTAGCCTGTAATGGATCCGTATTACTATAGAAAAGGGTGTCTCTTTAACACTCTACTACTTGACTGTAAATCCAACAACCCACTGGCCTCTTGCCTACTTCCCTGGGCATGGGAAGAACTGTAAAATTGTATGGACATTTGGCACAAAGTTTCTTTGAGAGAGGTATTTATTATCTATTTTCTAAAAAGCCTGGAAGCAACTTTTTATCTACTCCAGAAGCAGGCATCTTCTAAGAAGTCACACCAAACCTAATTTGAGTCCTTACCTAATGAGAGCATCTTAGGGCTGCTTCAGAGATTTGTTGGAGACTCAGAAATCCTGTTTCTAGGTCATCAGTCCTCTCTGAGCTGTTTTAGGCAGAGATTCATTCATTTACCCAGAGATTTGTTCTCACAAACAGAGAAAAGAATGAGATGCATGATATAAAACTCAAGATTGCTGGGTGATGCTCCACAGGGCAGGTACTGATGGGTATGAAAGATCTTTGCTACAGTAAACTATTTGTTTCTTCTTTGCTCCAACTATTGCAAATCTGGAATCTTCCAAACTGAGCTTGACTACCTAAGGTAGGGGGTCTCCCACAAATGTGTGGCTGTTTTAGAAGATGAGATACATTCTTTTATTATCGTTTCCAGGCCTCACATGAGCTGGTGCCCTGTTTTGACCACCTGTCTTTCCCCTTGAGTCATTCGAGTAGGTTTACAACTCCTCACAGTAACGATGAGGCTTTCCCTTCAGTATTTGACCTCCCAACCAGAGTCAATGTGCTTTAATGAGGGACCTCATATCTTATTTGGCCCATCAAGGGTTTCTCTGAGATATCCAGTTACAGCGTTCAAAAAGCACAAGGGAAAGAGACCATTGACAAGCCCCAGGAGATCAAGTGAGGAGCAGGGGTTGCTACAGGAAAAGGTAAAGTTGGGATCAGGAGGCAGGCGGGAATCTGACCCTGAGAAAGGAGTGTCTGATTGCTTCAATCTCCATACCGCCCTCTCTTCTCCACCTATAACAGAGAGTATTTTCTGTGTCTTTCCTCTCTCTCACCCTCTCAAAATTTTTTACATAAGAAATTTGGAAATTGTGTGTTTGTGTGTGTGAGTGCAAGAGAAAATAAAAAGAAATGAACATAACATACATTATAAAGTACTTACTACGCTCGTGTGCCAGTCTCCCCTGAATTTGAATTGTTCCTCTCTGGGGATTTGATGATGGGCCCCACCCTGATGTGGGTAGGTAGCCTACAACCAGCTAATGGAAGCCAGGTTCTTTTGTGTGTGTGTGTGTGATGGAGTCTTGCTCTGTCACCCAGGCTGCAGTGCAGTGGCACAATCTCGACTCACTGCAACCTCTGCCTCCCCGGTTCACGTGCTTCTCCTCTCCTTCCAAGTAGCTGGAATTACAAGCACCTGCCACCATGCCCAGCTAATTTTTTATGTTTTTGGTAGAGACAGGGTTTCATCATGTTGGCCAGGCTGGTCTCGAACTCCTGACCTCAGGTGATCTGCCTGTGTCGGCCTCCCAAAGTGCTGGGATTACAGGTGCAAGCCAATGCAACCAGCCTGGAAACCAGGTTATATAGCAGTAAGGAAATTCCAGTTCCATTGGCAGCAGACACCTGGGGAGGTGCCTCATGAAGAACATTTCTAGGTTGACAGCTGTATAGACCAACCTACTGGGAAAGAAAAATGACAAGAGTATGGAGTAAGTACTCTACAACAAGAGTAAGGAGAGTAACAGTAAGTACTCTACAACAAGAGTAAGGAGAGTAACAGTAAGTACTCTACAACAAGAGTAAGGAGATTACTCTTGTAGGTCAACTTCTCCACACCTCAGCTACCTCAGTTCAAGGTAATGAAACTAACAGAATCTAAACCACAGGGCTGTCATGAAGATTAATTTATTAATATAAAGTTTTTAAGAGCATAAGTGCTCAGTAAATGCTAGCATTCATATTATAGAAACACAATATGGAAAAGATATAAATGAGGTCCTGTCTACAGAAGCTTGACGTCCAGTGGGAAAGCAGGAGTTAAAATAAACAGATGAAACCTAGGGTAATTTCTGCAGAGGAGGTGAATGGATTTCAGAACTCGAGAGCTGGTCTCCCAAGTTTTCTCAAGAATAAGAAAAGACTTCTCAGAGAAGGAGACCTTTGAACTAGAATATCAAAGATGAGCAGCAGGGGGGCTTTCCACAGAGACAAGATATAAGATCTTTTTTGTTTTTATTTTTTCAGACCAAGAAAATAGAATGTGCAAAGGCATATAGGCACAAGAGAACAACGGATTTGGGACAAGCCCAGATACTTCAGATCTCGTCTTCTAAGCTTGCTAATTATGAGTCAAATAAAATAAATCAGCAATATACTTTTTTTAATTGCCAGAAACTTGAAAATGCAGGCAGACAGAAACCAATTCATATTTCTTAACTACAGAGAGCAGTTGATAACATCAGCCTTCTTGTTTAAAAGAAAGCATCGGATATTTCTACTCCTCAGCTATTATTTAGTTCCAGAGCAATGGTATCACATCAAATATACTCTCTGGAAATTATTCTAATTAAGTAAACGATATACAAAATCTGAAACAAACCCTAAGGCAGTCACGCTCAGGGCCACTAATGTCCAATTTAAAGTCAGAAGTCCAAAAAGTTATTTTTGTTTTATTTTAAAGAGTCCAGTCTGCCAGTTACACACCCCCTCAGTGTACTGTGATATTATTTCCTACGTTATTTGTGGGGGTTTTCCAGAGAAACAGAAAAAATAGAATGCATATAGGGAGACATAGGGATTTATTTTAAGGAATTGGCTCACATGATTATGAAGTCTGAGACAAGTCCCAAGATCTCCAGCCAGCAAGCTGGAGACCCAGGAGAGTCAATGATGTAACTTCCAGTCTGCGCCCAAAGGCCTGAAAACCAGGAGAGCCCATGGTACAAGTTACAGTCTGAACGCTAGCAAGCTCAAAACCCAGGAAGAGCCAATGCTTCAGTTCAAGCCCAAAGGCAGGAAAAGGCTGAATTCCTTCCTTGAAAGCAATCAGGCAGAAGATGTTTTCCTTACTCCTGGAGGAAGGAGCTGTCTTTCTATTCTATTCAGGCCTTCAATGAATTGAATGAAACCCACCCTCATGAAGGAGGGCCATCTGCTTTAGTCTACTGATTCAAATGTTAACCTCATCTAGAAACACCCTCACAGACACACTCAGAATAATGTATGACCAAATATCTGGGTACCCTGTGGCCCAATCAAGTTGACACATAAAATTTCCCACCACACCGAATTAGTTAGTGTGATATATTGATCAGCAGTTGCATTCCATATGGTGGAATTTTTTTCAGAAACTGTTAATTGCAACACCGAAGATAATTATTATACCTCACACTGAATGCATGAGATTTAAAGTCCGGAAAGACATCTCTGGCGTTCAGAAGACCTGATTTATGTTACCTTAACTTCCTGCATTTCTTATGATTTTGCAGTGAAGTCTAACGTGGCAGAAGATTATTAGAAGGGACGCAAATATTTGTAATTGATAACACGAAGCTCTGAGTATTTCAATAATGAGAGAGAGAAAAATACTGTGACATCAGAAGACCTGACCTTGCTGAGTTTCCAAGGCAGTATGTGGCCATTCTTTATAAAATATGTATCATTAAAATCCTGCTCCCGGATAGTGCAGACCTTTACATCTGCCCACATGGCACAAACTGAAACAAAGTCTTGGCAATCACTTCTCTGATCTGACTGATGTAAACAGTGAATTCTGTTAATTTCAGGCTGAAGTGATTTTTCTTCTGTCCTGCTTTACCAGTTCTCGCTTTGCACATTGATCATATTAATTGGTTAATTGTGAGCTTTCCACTGAGCTTCCTGCTGTTTGAAATCCCCAGGGAGTTTCATTTAAGGAATAAAAAGTAAAATGTCTACTGCAAATGTCCCCACACAGAGCTCTTTTCCCAAAATAGGAAGAGAGACAAGACTTAAGTAAAATTTTTCTTCCTATGAAATGTCCATTTGATCCCTTCCTTTTGGACCTCATTTAATGCCACAGGACATAGGGTTCACTCTGGCCTCACCTCCTCTTTTTACTCCTTGCCAACTGGTGAAACCCTAAGTCCAGAAGCCGAGGAGCCCCCAACCTAGTCTGAGCTTGAAGAGTCGCCCTCATTGGAGCAGTCACCTCCTAAACTGGATTGATTTTCTTGTGGGTTTATGAAAAGGCTCCTCCAGGGTTGACATGTAAGAGAGGAAGGTTCCCCAAAGAAGCTCTGCTTCTAACTGCATCATATATAGGACTCCCGAAGAAGATTGTTGAGCAGGTGGATCCATGACTACAAAAAGATTCTGAGCAATTATTTTACAGTCTTCTTCCCCTCACCCCTCATGAATTTTGTTTGGAATCAATTAGTTGATGCTTCTGTATTAATTGAACTAGACTAAGTCAAACTGCAAAAACTCAACCCCTAGATCTCAGTGGCTTATCACAATGGTGGTCTGCTTCTTACTCATACCAACCTAGATGACCAGCATCGATAGGCAGAGAGTTCTCCTCCTTTGGATGCCCAGGGACCCAGGTGGACCGATGCTCCAGCCTGGACTAAGACTCCAGGTCCTCCATGACACCATGACAGGACAAGAGAGTGAATGAAGGTCCTGCCCTTTAGCAATTTAAAATCTACACCCCAGAAGTGACAAACACTGCTTTCACTCACAACTCATTGGCCAGAACAGTCACATGATTCCATCTAATGAAAAGAACTGGGAAGTGCAGGTGCCCAAGAGAAGAATGGGACATTTACCATCCCTTGTAATGTCTACCAGAGCGTCTCTCTTTTCTTTTTCCCTTCACCCGAGACTCTTGACTTCCAAGGTCTTCTAACCTTCCTCTGATTTTACAACATTTTGGACTCTTTTCTTTTTTATTTATATTTTGTTTGTTTGTTTGTCTTTATTTTTGTTTTGAGATGGAGTTTCACTCCTGTCACCCAGGCAGGAATGCAGTGACACAATCTTGGCTCACCGCAACCTCCACCTCCCGGGTTCAAGTGATTCTCCTGCCTCAGTCTCCCAAGTAGCTGGGACTAGAGGTGTGTGCCGCCACATCCGGCTCATTTTCTTTATCACTTTTTTATTTTTAGTAGAGATGGGGTTTCACTAGACTCTTTTCTAGAATTATTGTCATCAGTAACTCTGTCCAAGCCCTCACCCTCCCCCAGACAAATCATCCGTACACACACACACACACACACACACACACACACACAGAGTGGGTAAGAAGGGTCTAACAATTTGTTGACAATGCTCACACACATTAGGTAGAAACATAAGTCAAAGAGAAGTGTAAGCATTCTGATTGCCTAGAAGTTGTTGAAATGACTCTAAACTGCTGTCAATGGCCTTCAGGCCCTGCCACTCTTGTGCTCATGTGTGTGTGAAAATGGTTCATTAACGAATCCTCTGGTCACCTTCAGTTCCACTGCACCTGTATATATTGTAGCTCACAAATAGGATTGATGTAGTCACAGTTAGACATGCCTCTATGTGATGCTCTACGTGTGTGTGTTGAAGGGAGGGGATTGGCAGGATTGTCCCTCTCCAAATACAGAAATAGCAAATTCAATGGAAATGATCTGCAACAATTTTTTTTGGAGACAGGTTCTCACTCTGTCACCCAGGCTGGAGTACAGTGACATGATCTCAGCTCACTGCAACCTCTACCTCCTGGGTTCAAACAATTCTCGTGCCTCAGCCTCCCAAGTCGCTGGGATTACAGGTGCGTGCCACCACTTCTAGCTAATTTTTGTATTTTGGGTGGAGATGAGTTTCACCATGTCAGCCAGGCTGGTCTTGAACTCCTGGCCTCAAGCGATCCACCCACCTTGGCCTCCCAAAATAATTTTTAAATTTATAATACTCATTACTGGCAGAGATCTGGGAGACAGGAGTGCTCATATATTACAGGTCAGAGTGAACTGTAGTACATTTTCTTTTTCTTTTTTCTTTTCCTTTCTTTTTTTTTTTTTTTTTCTTTTTTTTTTTTAGATATGATCTCGCTCTCTTGCCCAGGCTGGTGTGCAGTGGCACAAACATGGCTCACTGCAGCCCCAACCTCCCAGATTCAAGCAATTCTCCTACTGCAGCCTCCCAAGTAGCTGGGACCACAGGGACACACACCACCAAGGTCAGCTAATTTTTTAAAAATTGCTTAGAGACAGAGTCTCACTATGTTGCCCAGGTCAGTCTCAAACTCCTGGCCTCAAGTGATCCTCCCACCTCGGCCTCCCAAAGTGCTGGGATTATAGGCGTGTGCCACTGTGCCTTGCTCATGCAACATTTCTGAAGGATGATTTGACAATATTAATCAAAAGATTTAAAATTGCATATAAACTTTGTTCTATTATTTCCATTTAAAAATTTTTCCTAGGAGAAAAAAACAAAGATTTAGTTGTAAAGTTCTTCAGTATAGCACTATTTATTATAGACTTGAAACATCTTTAATATCCAGCAACAGGGAATTAGTTAATAAATCATTTCATATTATTGGACACTACCCAACAACTAAAATTACGTTTTGGAAATATATCCACTGACTGTGAAGATGTGCATGAGTTCATGAGTTATTATTATATGTTTCTATTTTGAAAACAACTACACATGCATGCACATGCCCATGCTTTACTTTTGCATAAGGGTTGACTCTGGGTTAATTTTATCTTCTTATTTTAATTTACCTGAAATTTCTTTCTAGCTCACCTACTTGTGTAAAAATACTATTTTGAAAAATTTGAAATGTTGCATTTTGAAGGAGGCCCATGGGTGTCAAAGAGCTCTTATCAAGGAATTTGGCCCATTCACGCACCACCCCACTCATTCCCAATGCCCCCACAGATCTCATGAAAATTTGGCAAAAGCTGTTCTTCTATATTGGGTTTACCTAGCAAACATCCTCACACTTGATAGTTTACGGCCTCTCGCTTTTGTTAATCTCATTCTCTGACTACTTGAACACGAGTGCCCACAGAAGTCTCCCCCAGCTCCTCTCCCCAATACTTTTACTTTGGAACCCTTCTTTCTTGAACACAATTCTACACTAGCTGCATGGTTTCAAGCACCGTTAACTATATGTAAGAGGCTTTCTCCAGCCCACCTGCCACATCCTTCAGAATTCGTATTTCAGTAAGTGTGATGTATTACTGCATTATTGAACCATCAGAGTCAATTATCATCTCTTTATACACTTCCCCCACCCAATTATGGGAATGGGATTAAATACAAAATGTAAGTTGTTTGTATTTATGTAAACATATAACTCATGAAAACCTTTGAAAACCACGAAACTCACTTTGGGAATTTGGTATCGAAGAGTTAGTTATACAGACAGAGGAGGCTGAGTGTGGTGGCTAACGCCTGTAATCCCAGCACTTTAGAAGGCCAAGGTGGGTGGATCACCTGAGGTCAGGAGTTCGAGACAAGCCTGGCCAAAGTGGTGAAAGCCCATCTCTACTAAATATACAAAACTTAACTGGGTGTGGTGGAGGGTGCCTGTAACCCCAGCTACTCAGGAGGCTGAGGCAGGAGAATCGCTTGAACCTGGGAGGTGCAGATTGCAGTGAGCCGAGATCACGACACTGCACTCCAGTCTGGATGAAAGAGTGAGACTCTGTCTCAAAAAAAAAAAAAAAAAAAAAAAAGAGGAACACTACTAAGCAAAATTCCTGGTAAAGGTTTATTTATCCTTACCTGGAGTTTGACAATTTTACATTTTTCCAACATTTGTCTTTTGTATTTTGCAAATATGCAGCTACATCAAACTCTATGCAAACAAGCTCTTCTGTTTCAGTATCAAGTACCATTAAGTACCATTAAGCCTCATGTATGTGGCAGGTATAAATGGAGAAAACAGAGGCCATTTTATCGAATTGAAACAAATGCCCACCTTTCCATCAGATCAGCCTTTGTTTTTTTGACCTGTGCTCTTCAGACTCCTGTTTCCTTTGGTGATGGCAACACATCCTTGCCTGTAGGGGCAATTTGCCCTTCATCCTATCAGAATCAATGAGCATCGTTTATTGGTTGAAAAGCAGTAAGTGCAAGGCATTGCCCTGGAAGAAAGAAAAATATGACTGTGCTAAGAATTTTTCAGCACATTCCAAAGTATATCTCAGCAATTCTGTGTTCTGGTGGGGCTAGAGTCCTAAGCAAGGCATCTGTGCAAATACAACATGGCACCCTCTGAGGCCAGGCACATGTCAGCTATTTCAGGACTGTGCATGTGCGATGATAAATTATCCTGCTGGGTATGTTATCACACATCATGGTAAATCTGAGAAGAAATCCATCTGGAATGGCTTTAAACTCTGAAATATAAGCTTTCAGAATTAGGCAAAGTGCATTTTCTTTGAGCTAGCTAGTTACGAAAAAAGAATTGGCTGCCACAGACGTCAAAGCCACAGAGAGATGTTCGATACACAAGTAGATAATGAGGTGACATAAGATTTGTTACATCAGCTGGTATCTCTAAGCTCCCTCTAAAAGAGGTTCTTATTTATAAATAAAATACAAATGCCCCACCCCAGCCAAAACTTGAATGGGAGCAAGAGGTTAAACCGCTAAGGATGAGATACCAAATGTAATATGACTTGCACTATAAACCCAGTATCCTTTGGGATGAGCAAAGGCCTCTTTAAATATAAAATTACTATTTGTTGCATATAATCTTGATAGAGACATCACCAAATTTATTATGACTTTTCTCAACAAGATGGCTAATCACTATTGAAATAAGATTCCTTAATTAAATCAGTAACAAATGAAATTCACTTAAAGCTCCATATTTCACACACTTGCTGAGAGAGGCAATACTGAGTGACTATCATGCCGGCCGTTCTGCTGATTGTCAGCAGCAGTCCCTGAGTTCAAGGCTTGTCTTATTTTATCAGCACTAGAGGGACTGAAGAAGGGGAAGTGCATTTAGAAAGGAATGCACCAGACTGACTGTTACGGACGGTGATGTCCTGAACAGCATACAGCCAACCGGAGGCCACAAGCTCTTTTCACTCTGCCATGAGCTTAGGGTTTCACATGGAAGGACACAGATTTGTCGGGGCAGGGTTGGTCTACTGCAGCAGAAGATTGCAGCAGGACATAATGAAATAGGATGACGTAGCAGAGAGGATACTGGATTGGAACAAAAAGATATGATTTTTCTGCTATTTATTTGCTGTGGGACTTTGACAAATACCATGACCTCTCTGATCTGTGGTTCCCTTACCTGAGTAATAGTGGTCATAGTGTATTAGTCTATGAGTGTATTAGTCAGCTAGGGCTGCCATTACAAAATGCCACAGACTGAGAATCTATTTTGTCACAGTGCTGGAGGCTAGAAGTTCAAGATTAGGTGTCAGAAAGTTTAGTTTCTTCTGAGGCTGCCCTTCCTGACTTGTAGATGATTGCCTTTCCCCTGTGTTCTCGATAGTCTTTCTCTAGGTAAGCATTCCTTGCATCTTTTGTGTCTTCAAATTTCCTCTTCTTATAAAGACACCAGTCAGAATGAATTAGAGTGGGCCCAATGTCATGCCTCATTTCAGCTTAATCACTTCTGTGAATGTCCTATCTCCAAGTAGAGTTACATGCTGAAGTACTGTAGGTTAGGACTTCAACATATTAATTTGGTTGGGGTGGGGGACACCATTCAGTCCATAACACAGAGTCAATGTAAGCATGCAATGAGATCATGAGTCTTCAAGTACATGGTAGATTGCAAGGTGCTACACAATACGATATATTATCATTTGGAAGGAAATGTCGTAACACAACAGCTTCAGACCTGCACCAGAAGTAGCTGATCATGGGAACCATCTCAAAGCCTTCCTGTTGTAAGGTAAAGTGGAAATGGGGAGAGTGCAGAAAAAACATACAAAATATTTTTACGTTTTCTTTGCCATTGATCACGCTTTCCTTTTCATAAGTGTACCTTGATTTCCTTTGGGTCTTTATCTTTCCAAGCCCCTACACTGGGTACTGTGAAAATGACCTGCATTTCCACCATAAACTGAGAGGTCCCTGCGAAGACTTTCTACTAGATCCTTTCTTTTACTCTATACAGCCAAGAGTGTAGAGCACGCAACCCAAGCTGGCCAACTGGTTATACTCTCCTAGGACTTTGTTTCCCGTTTAAAGCGACATAAGCATAGAGAAAAACATTGTTGGGTTTTATTTTTTCCATCTGAAGAGTTTCTGATGGTCCAATGTGTCAGATGGTTCTGCTTCCAAGCCGGTTTTTTTTTTTTTTATGTTATTACTAATTCTTTGTGCTTCCTAATATCCTTTACTCAAATTCTCTTTTGCTTAAGTTTGCCAGAGTTTGTGTCTGTTGCTTGCAAACAAAAAGCTATAACCAGGAAATAAGAGTAGAAGAATGAACAGAAAGAAATGTGTAAGAAAGAAGGAAAAATGAAAGGTTAGAAGATAGGAAAGTGAAAGGAAAGAAGAAAGAATGGATGGAAGGGATGAAACGGAAGCGGGGTGGATGAAAAATCAAAGGGTCGTGAGGCATAGCAACTCAGATCTTTCTTGAGGGCAATCAGTTCCACGCCCAGAGAAAGTAACATGGTTTTCCTCTAATGCTTAACATATAGAGTTACACCTCAGTGAGAAGATCTTTCTGTTCATGGAAACTAGTGCTACCCTCGTCCACCCAGTTTTCACCTCCCTAGGTAGCCTATGTTTATGAAACCTTATATAGAGTTGAAATTTGCTCCCAGTAATCTACACCCTCAAAATAGGTCTTCTGACAACGCTGCAAATATTTTAAGACTGACCGAGAGAGACAAGGTGAAGATATCACAGAGAAACCTTCCAGGAATATTCCTCAATGAAATCACTATATTCCAGATTTTTGTCTTCAGCTTTGTCACTCCAGAAACTCAATTTAGCTAGGGGACCCAGAATTCCAGAATTGACAAGGTTAATTCAAACACACTCAGAAAAGACTGATCGTAGAATAGGTTTCCAGTTTCTCAATATAAAAGTACTAGGTTAGAATCTGATCTGGTTCCAGACTTAGCCAGAATAACGATGTGATTTTGTGCAAGTTAGTAAACTTCTTCTCTGAGCCTCGGTAATGTCTGTAGTTGACATGAGTGTAGCGTTAGCTATTGCCTGTGAAGTTCCTGGAGCATTGTGGCGACCCAGTACACGTTAGTTGCATTCCCTTACCTTCTATGCCAGGTGCTTCTCCTGAAGCTCTTCAGATACTCTTGGCCTCACTGTTCTCATTCCAGCTACTGCTGCAGCAACCAGCTCTGCATGGCCCCTGACTAACTTCATGTAGGCACAACCTAGCAGTCACTTCCTGCTGCCTGTGCCTGCTTCTCTCCATCCTGGGCTTTTCTATTGACTTGGAATATACGGGGCTCTGGGGGTGGGGGACACTGCAAAATCCTTCTTAGTGCTCACCTGTGCACAACTCTGATATGGTGGGGGTGGCAGGGTTATCACCAAAGGGTGCATCTTTGACTAATGGAAGACAGGATTCGGGATAAACCCTTCCCTCTTTCTCTCCTCCACTGTCCTGAGACATATCTATAAGACTTCTCAGAGGACTGTACTGTCCCTTTGTGTCTGGGTCCCTTGGACCCTCAAAATCCAGTAAGCAGTAGCATCTGCTGGTGACTAACTCAGTAAGTTATCCTCATATTGGCTCTGTCTCCTTCTCTGCCTTATTCCCTGCAATGCTTACTCTCTACCTAGTAAGAACACATGAGCCTTTTCTTCATACTCTATTTTCTAGGGAATACAAGATAAAATGAACTGTAACCCCCTTTCCCTTTCCAGTCATCAGAATAGCTCCATCAGTCTCTCCATTGTCCAGATCAGGCAAATTTTATGGTGCCCAGCAGGTGAAATTAACGGTTAAGAGTTTGCTGGTATATATATATATATATATATACACACACACACACACACTCCATTGTATATATAGTGCAATGTATATATATATATTATACACACACAATGGAATATTATTTAGCTTTGAAAAGAAAGGAAATTTTTGACACATGCTACAACATAGATGAACCTGAGGACATGATGCTAAGTGTAATAAGCCAGTCATAAAAAGATAATGTATAACTCCACTTACATGAGGCATCTAGAGTTGTCAAAGACAGAAAGTAGAATGGTGCTTGCCAGGGTCTGGGGAGAGGAGAAAATGGGGAGCTGTTGTTTAATGGATGTACAGTTTCAGTTTCACAAGATGAAAAAAATTCTGTTGTACAACAGTGTAAATATGCTTGACACTACTCAACAGCACACTGAAAAATGATTAAGATAATATAAATAGGGCTGAGTGCAGTGGCTCACACCAGTAATTCCAGCACTTTGAGAGGCCAAGGCAGGTGGATCACCTGAGGTCAGGAGTTCAAGACCAGCCTGGCCAACATGGTAAAACCCCCTCTCTACTAAAAATACAAAAATTAGCCAGGCGTGGTGGTGTGGGCCTGTAATCCCAGCTACTTGAGAGGCTGAGGCAGGAGAATTGCTTGCACCCAGAAGACGGAGGTTGCAATGAGCCGAGATCGCGCCACTGCACTCCAGCCTGGGCGACAGAGTGAGACTCCATCTCAAAAACAAACAAAAATAAATATTATATTACAAAGGGAATATCAGAGATGTTAGGGATAGTTCATGGAGACTCTGCTGCAGTAGAGCTCACCTCCAGTGACAGCCATGTTTAATGACTCTGTTTCTGGAAGGTTCTGGGAGACCATTGCCCCCAACCCACTTCATATCTACACTTTTCCTAAAACCCAAGCAGACTCTCTCCTATCTGTGAACACCTTCTTTCTGTAGATATTACATACAATGAGAAAGCAGCTTTCTTTATTACAATGATCACATTCATGATGTCTCCATCTCCTTTCCCTAGTCACCTGGATTTTGTTTCCTCAGCTGTCTAGTTTCTGCAAATGGTAGTAATAATAATAGCAGCTAGTGTACCACATGTCAGGCACCATTCTAAACTTTTTACTTGTATTAGTTCATGTAATTCTGACAACACCATTATATGATCAGTGCTATGAATATCCTCATTTTGTAGGGAAGAAAACCAAAGCACAGAGAGATGATATAATCGGCCCACATAGCTATTAGGTGTCAGTGAGCTCTCATACCAAAGCAGTTGGCTCCAAAACCTGGGTCCTTAATCCCCACATTTTACAATCTAATTCCCATTCTCTATGCTTCTTACTCTAACAATGATCTTATTTCCAAGTTATGAGGACATTTTATGGTTGTTTTTTATGGGTTCTCTACCCCACTCTTCACACCTTGCTCACTCCCCTTTGTTTTGAGGTCCAAACACCTCCAGCTCTTTCCAACATCTTCTACATGGCATGTCCTCGTTTGTCCATATCTAATTATCTAACAGGAAATCCTATCCCATGTTCTGCGTATGGAGTCCAATAGGAACATTCCTGCTAGAATTTGTAAACCACACTTTCATAAACACAGTCAAAGATTATGCTAGACTTAGTGTAATTAATTAGACTATCAGTATCATCTAAGCTATTATTTAGGCCTTGAAAGGCCCCTGTTACAGGCTGAATTGTGTATCTTCCCCTTATCCAAATTATATATTCGAATCCTAACCCCAGTACCTCAGATGTGAACTTGTTGGGAAACAGGGTCACTGCAGATGTCACTAGTTAGGATGAGGTCATTAGGGTGGATCCTCATTTGATATGACTAGTGTCCTAATCACAAGGGAAAATTTGGAAACACACAGAGAAAACACCATGTGATAATAAAGGAAGAGATAGGGAGGGATGCTTCCACAAGCCAATAAATGCCAAAGATTGACAGCAAACCATAAGAAGCTAGGGAAGACGCCTGGAGTGGATTCTTACACACAGCCCTCAGAGGAACCACCCTTGCCCACACCTTGATCTCAGACTTCCAGCCTCCAGAGCTGTAAGACAACCAATTTCTGTTGTTTAAGTCACTCTGTGTTACTCGGTCATAGCAGCCCTAGGAAATTAATATATCCCCTAAGATATTTTCTACACGTCAGGTCTTCCCTATCCCGTACTATGCAATTTTTTTTTTCTTTTTATACCCAAGGACAGGACTTCATTTATTTTTGTATCTCTATTTAATTTTGGTTCAGAATCTAGCCCATCAAAATCATTCAGCATCTTGATTTTGTCATATATTGCATTTACTTCCCTTCCAGGTTTATATCATCTGCAAACTGAATATTTAACTCCTCTGGGGTAGGGACCATGTCCTCCTCCTCCTGAGATTTATAAAGAGAACAATGAGTCAATGATGCTTAGAACATTGTTGGCCTCATAGAAAGACACACATTTTTCCAGGCTGAATGAATAGTAGTGGTTTTATTATTAATGTCACTAATGTGTTTATGTGGATGGCAGATTTCCCATAGGCCGACCCAAGTCAGTAAGATGGAAAATCTTATCTCTGTCCACTAAAATGACATGGTGGCAGTGTAATAAAAGACCTCTATAGTTATTACAATTACATAAAAAATAACAGAGGCCACTGAAAAAATCAACAAATCAACAATTTCGCTCATGTCTATACCTGCCTTCTTTCTTTCTTTCTCTTTGGTGGTGTGTGCTTGTTCCAGCTAGCTCTTGCTAGCTACTTAGTTATCTCACAGATTGGCTTGGCTGAATTCAATACAAAGGAAGGTATGGCAGTGCCTTTTGTTTTTTGCATGTTTGTTGTTTTGAAATACTTGACCCGAAATTTTCTGTTTGACACGACACAACTTTTGTGTGTTATTCACATTTTAATTACAAATAAATCTTGCTGTTTGATATTGTGACACATAAAAGAAGCAGCTTAGACTTCATTTTTCTCTCTCCAGCCCGTTGCACCAGTAGCCATCTAGCACCTGTTGGCACATGATCTTGCTTCTTAATTTTCGTGGGCTCCCTGAGTGATCTGGAGTCCGTCACTGCACCTCTCTGAGCACCTGGAAAATGAAGAGCTTGGGACGGCTAACTTCTGAGGTCCCTTTTAGCCCTGATATTTTCAGATGTTTTGGGTGGGTGGTTGGGGGCAGGGGGATTTCTCATTATAGATATAAAAATGGAAATTCTCTTCTTCAGAAAAGCAATTCTTGCTGGGAATTTCAAGGGCAACAAAGACAGAATGGGAACAGGTTTAGTAATCATAACTCAAATCTTTCTCAAAACATTTTTCCTAATGTTTGTAAGCAGAAGGTGTCAAAGCATTACATTCACGGGTGTGAATTTTTATTAGCTATCAATAGTAAATAATACATAATGGGAGAACATTTCTATTAAATCTATTTGGGACCTTATGGAGATAAAGCCATTCAATTTGTGCTTGGATTCAATATGGATGCAGCATTAATATTTATCTATGAATGATTCACAGCTATTATTTTTAAAGGTGTCTAAAACAATCTATGCCTTTGAAAGACATGTGGGGAATCAGGAGCTTCCTCAAACCTCCAGGGAACACCGTGGATAATAATTCTTCTGCATGCGTGTGGCCCAACTGGGCTGAGCATTTGTTTGTGATCATTAAAGGGAGGTGGAGTCTGGTGGGGAGAGAAGACAACGGATCCCAGCAAGGTGTCCTGGGGCCAGTGGTGATGGAAGAGCTTAAAGTTCCTGTTAGTGCAGGAAACTTAGTGGAGCAAATGTAGAAAATAAACAAAATTAAATTTTGGCTGCCCCCCCCCCCCCAAAATGTAGCCTCTAAAAATTGGTTTTGAGGAAATTAACATGTTTACTCTGCGCTACAGAGTGAATTACAGTGAAACATTGCATATGCAATTTCAGTAAAACTGCACCAGCCCAGGAAAATACTAACTTCAGCTTCTTTGTATAGATCTGCTAGCCAAGTCTCAAAGGGCTAAAGCAGGACAAAAAGAAGCCAGCATTTATTAAATATTTGCCACATTTCAAACAGTAGGATAGATTTGATTAATCTACACAAGAATCCTTTGAGACATGAGTCCATTTGTGAGATAATGAAACTGAGGCTAGCAGAGGTTACGTATCTCATCCAAACAAGAAATGACAGAATCTAAACTCTCCTTTCTATACTGCTGCATCACGAATACAGTTGGAGTTTAATAATAGAACAATACTAACAACCCTAAAAACATATTAAGATTCAGTAAAATTCCTATAAACATTTCGAACATTGGAGCATTTTCCCAATAGCCCCAAGTTTAGGTGTACTTCAACAGGGCAAACTCTTCTCCAACACAGTTCAGAGCAAGATTAACCTGAGATCTGCAGATTTGCTTCAGATGTCAATGAGCCTTCTGGAATTGCATGCAAAATGATGCAATTGTGTGTGTGTGTATGTGTGTGCGTGTGTGTGTGTGTGTGTGTGTTTGTACTGCTCTCATTTGACTTTCAGAAAGTGCTCAATTTTAAAGAAGGTAAGGAATTAATGGCACCGATTTGTAGAACTATTTTTATGAGCCTCCAGGCTACTGGTACTTTAATGAACCAGTGAGAAGATGGACAACATGAGCCACAGAGGAGGTGGTTGCTTGAAATTAAGTAATATCTATTGAGAGAAAATTCAGAAGAAATTTGTTGCCAAACTTAAGAGGGAGTTCCAACAAGCATTTTATGGGTCAAATCATATCCACATTCATCTTATTCAGTCCTGAGTGCTAGCTAGGTAGGCCCTTGACCCATCAGGGAGAAAGCAGAGGGAAACAACCACAGTGGGACTTGCATCCGGAAACCACATCATACAGAGAAAGATTGGGGAACCAGGGATGAAGGGAACACTCAGCCATTGTGCGTAGGAGTGTAAATTGTTAGGATAACTTTGAAAAGCACTTTTACAATATGTCACAATCTGAAAACATGCATCTTCTACAACTCAGCACTTCTACCTTTTTGTAGAGAAACTCACTCATGTATGCCAGGAGCCATGCAGAAAAAATGTTATTATTGCATTGTGTGTAGTAGCAGAATTGAAAAGAACTTTTTAAGAGCGAAGAAAAGAAATGAAAATCTATATACTTATCAACAGGAGAATTAATTACTAAAAAGGTGTAAAATTTTTATAAAATGGAAAGTAAGCAAAACAAAAAGTAGCTAAAATGAATGAACTAGAGCTATATTTACCTATATGGAAAATTTCAATACAAATTAACAAAATTTTTTAAAATAAAAATAAAGCAAGTAACAAAAGGTTACATACAACATGAATCCTTAATATAAAACCTAAAACTGTGTGAACTAAGTTATATATGGTTGATAGACACATGTCTATGTAGTAAAAGTGTGAAAATCTGCATGGGTGCACCTGTAGTTCCAGCTACTTGAGGGTCAGAGGTGGGAGGATCACTTGGGCAGAGGAGGTTGAGGCTGCAGTCACCTGTGTTTGTGTCACTGCACTTCAGCCTGGGTGACAGAGCAAGACCCTGTCTCAAAAAAAATAAAAAATTAAAACAATTTTAAAAAAATATAAATCTGCATGGGATTGATATCCTCAATGTTAAGACGGTAGTTATTTTGGGGGACAAAGTGAGAAATGGCTTTAGAGCAGTTACAAAGGGAGCTTCAGCTTTAAATGTGCTGTTTTATTTCTTGATAAAAATCTACAACACATATGGAAAAATAGTACAGTCTAACAAAGCTAGGTGGTAGGTACATAGTGTTATTATTGCTGACATTAGTATTCTTTATATATATCTCTGTGTGTCAAATATTTTATAATAATAAAGTACAAAACATGTCGTAGGCTCCCTTCACTGGCAGGTTCAGTTTGAGGCTGCATGGATTTTTTAGAGTCAATCCCTACACCAGCCTGAGACTAAATTAAATGGTGGATCTTTGCAGCTAGCAGCTTGTGCCCCCAACAGCACCCTAGCATGCCCTTAACCAACCTTTCTTTGCTTTTTACCTGCTTTGTTTTACCTGGGACTCCAGAATCAATGCAGAGAAGAATGCAATGAAATGAAAATCCCCACTGGAATTCTTGTTTCTTTTGAGGGCAGGATCCCTTTGAATATTTAGATCCTGTGTGTAATTCCTACACAATATATGGATGAGTGAGTCCTTACAGACTTGATGATGGCATTTCAAGAGGACTCTACTTACCCGTGGAGGATACATTGCAAGACCCCCAGTGGATGCCAGAAACCAAAGTTAGTACAGAACCATATATGTGTGTGTATGTGTATGTATATGTATACTAATCTTATGTATATTAAATCTTCTTCCTATATATATGCACCTATAATAAAATTTCATTTATGAATTAGGCACAGTAAGAGAAAAACAATAGTAAAATAGAACAATTATAACAACATCCTGTAATAAAAGTTATGTGAATGTTTATTTCTGGAATTTTGACCCTGGGAAACTGAAACCTTGAAAAGTGAAATCATAGACAAGCGGAGACTACTGTCGTTTCACGGAGAAAATCTTCACATCTTTTTGTTTTCAGAGTGCTGACCAGAGGTTAAATAGGGACAGAGTTTGTCCCTGGTTCCCTGTCCCCCAATTCCTTTCAGCTGCCTTCTTACTCCTCCAAGCAAGAAAATACCCAAGCACACCACCCACTCTGCCCTAGAAGTGCCCGATACCTTCAAAACTGCCCTGCCCTGCATGAAGATCCTCTCCCCTGACCTGACACCCCACTTGTGCCTGGCCTCTGAGTCAGTGCTTCACATTGCCTGTGCTCCCTTCCCACCCTTGTCCCGTTCAGAGCTCCCCTACTTACCATCTCCTTGGGGACCTGTGTCCTACCAAGGGGAAGATGAGGTGGTGCATTTGCATGTAGTCAGCTGTCTGAGTTTTTAACCCAAAACTGGGACCCAGGGCATTGAAATAGAAGCAGGAAAGATATCTGGGGGCAGGCAGGCTTTTTAGTTTACCCGTATCTAAGGGTTTTCTGAGTTTCCTCCAGAGAAGCTTTAATTTGGGGGACTTCTTTCCTTTGGACCTGCTATCATAGACTTGGCACACACATTGGGAGCCAGTGGATCCTGGTTGAAACTTTGTCTGCTACTTTCTGGCTGGCTGCCCCTAGGCAAATTTCTTAAATATCCTGTATTCTTAAACAAACAGCTTTCTCAGAAGTAAACTAGGGAACTAAATAAGATAAACTGTAAAAGGCTACATCAGAGCACTGCTCAGTTGATGTTAGCTCCTGTATTACTTATCTATGGCTGCACAACCAATTAGCCCAAATGCAGCAGCTTATAACAGTACGCATTAGTTATCTCACACTTCTTGTAAATCAGGAATCTGGGTGCAACATTGCTGGATCTTCTGGCTTAGGATCCCACAGGCTACAACCAAGGTATCAACGAGGGTGAGTCATCTTAGGACCCGGCTGGGGCCGGATCTGCTTCCAAACTCACTCACGTGGTTCTTAACAGGATTCAAGCTCCTTGTGGGCTGTAGGAATGGGGGCCTCCTTTCCCCACTGGCTGGTGGATGGAGGCTGTCCTGTGTTCCTTGCCACATGGGCCTCTGCAGCATGGCAGTGGGCTCCATTAAAGTAAACAAACCAAGAATGCAAAACAGAGAGGGGGAGAGAGAGAGAGAGAGAGAGAGAGAGAGAGAGAGAGAGAGAGAGAGAGAGAGAGAGAGAGATGGAAGTCATGATCTTTTATAATCTAGGCTCAGAAGTGACATCCTCTCCCTTCTGCCATATGTTACTCATTAGAAGCAAGGAGGTCTAGCCCACACTCATGGGGAGGGAACTACACAAGGATATGAGGCCCAGGAGGCAGGGCTCACTGGGGGCCTCGTTTCAAGGCTGCCTACAACTGCTCCTTTACTTGCCCATTTTGACTCATCCTCGCCAAAAGGACACTCTCATACATTGTTCTTTGTTTAACTTATTTTATTTTCAGTGATTTTGTAATGCATATGCATATCATCATTTAATATTTCTGTAACTTTTCATTCAGATATTTACCGAGAAAGCATAAAGCATTCCCTTAGGTGTACCTCTACAGCTTCTTTCCTTTGAGAATTTCTGATACCTTAAGATCAGTGACATAATTCTGCTATAGCCTCCTTTCTTTTAAGCTGGGATCCAGCTAATGAGCCACTGGGGGACCAAGGCTCAAGATTAGTCATGTACGCCCTCCTTTCTGGCCCAGTGACCCCTCACACAGCACGTCTTTGGGCCTGAAGGGCGTTCTATCTGTCCACAAACACAGAATAAGCCACCATCTAGAAACTGCCCTTAATGCACAATGCCATTCTCCCTTTGCTGCCTAGGAAGATGAGCTATGCTGAGTTTCCCTTGCCCAACCCAGGAAGACTAAAGGCAGGCTCTCAGTTCTGTCTCTGCCTATGTCCATCTCCAGACCAGGAGGGCACAGTCTTCCCTTTCCTCTTGTGTCCTAACACAGTGCCAACAGTCAGGGCCCTGCACAGCCCTGCTGAGACACCCCTGTGGCCATACTTGTTCCAATCTCCAACACATGACAGTATAAATTCATGATCATCCAGAGCATCATAAATACAGCTCCATCTCGGGAAACTCAGAACGCCAAAGTCTTCTTCTTCTTGTCTCTTTTGTGCAGCTTTGTTCTCTATCAAAACTTTTGGACCTTCAGAGTGCTTGACGAGCAAAGGAGAAATTGCTTAGACTGGTGTCATTTCATCACTTCCTGCTTGTGTGGCCCCATTCTGTCCCTCTCTGTGCTCTCTGCCCACTGTTCTCTGTTGTCAGCCACACAGCACCCAGGAGAAGTTACAATCAGTATCAGTGGTTGCCTCCTAGCTCCCTTAGGGTTATTGATGCCTCTCCACTTTTGTTCAAGTTATCCTCAGTAACTCTGGTGCTCTTCTTATCTGACTAGCTCTTCTTCCTCCTTTAGAACTCGGCCAGATGCCAGTTTCAGGAAACTACGTCTTATTCTAAGCTCCAGAGTGGCCCTCATGTGACAGAATATAGTGCCACCATATGACTTAATACATTCTATTGAAATGTTTTATTTGCACACTTATCTCCACGTGGGACATTTGCCAAGATGGGTCTAATGCCAATGTTATCAGCTCATGGTTACTGAGCATTATCTTACATCAACTACCCTGAAAACCTAGGCATTGTTTTATTTTCACTTTGCACATAAGGAAACCAAGGTGATGTCGCTTGCTGGAGGTCATGAGGTTAAGAAGGAGCAGAAGGAAGTTTCAAATGCAATCTATCAGACCACAAAGTTCATGCACTAAACCATTAGGCTACACTGCCTAGTTCTTCTCCCCTCTACCTCTCAGCCTTCAGCCGTCTGCCATCTTCCCCATCCTCTTAGCAAGGGGGCCCAGCACTAAGTTGGTGCGTAATCAATGTTTGTCGAATACAATGGAGTTGGACCCAGTTTTTTACAGATAAGAAAATTACATTCCTACTGCCTTCATCAGAGCGAGGAAAATGAACAGGACTTTTTATATGTCGGGGTTTTAAATAGATTTATTTCATGTTTTCCTAAGTGACTGAATAATCATCGTTCTCATCAATACATGCAGGCACAATACAAACTGCAGATTAAAAGGCTGTATACTTACAAATGTAATTTGTTGTTGAAATGTAAATGTCTCATACTTACATGCCTCTAGATTCAGCTCTGAAACACATCAACCAGGCTAAGGTGCATTATTAAAAATTAGGGGGAAAGAATATTAACTACACTTGCAAAATGTACAGTAACTTGTAAGGTGGCTCTTAACTGTTGCTGAGCCAAGGCTGTTCATCTGCCGTTCCTCACTGTCCCTTTAAATACCCCTCTGTCACTTCGGTGGAAGGGAATGATGTATATTTCTAATTATAACCAACCAGACACTTTCACACTCTGTTTGGTTCCCTGCAGGTTACACTATTTGCCAATATCTATTTAACTGTAGCAGTAACAGGAAAAACTCCCAAATCCAACTAGCTAAAAATTCTTTGGCTCTCCTCCACTTTAGTGGAATCATACTTTTGCACTCGCGGTCATCTTTATATATGAGAGGAGAGGAAGGCTGGGAGAAAGCTGGTGTTAAAAATAGAGCAAAGTTCCAGACTCTCATTCTCTAGAGCTCATGGAAGATTCTGGCTTCTTATTATTAATGATTAGCATTGACACCATCCCCCAACCTCAAGAGCATGCTGAGGATCTTCAGGGAACCCCAGCTTTATCTGGGCAGCTGCCAGGGTTGGCATCTATCTGAAGATTCTGTTCTCCTCCTGCCCATCATGTCAAGGTATCATGCAGGGTGAGTCAAGGTGAGTAGCGTCTGTGTCCACCCCCTAAGGCCTGCCTGCCACCCTGAAACCTTTGCCATCTCTCCCATAGCCACCACCTCCCTCTTTCCCATGCCTAAGGCTGCCTTGGCCCTGAATACCTCCACGTACCCCAACATTTGCCACTGAGGGATGGGCTTACCAATCAGCTACATCACTAAATTAAATACTGACAATATGCTACCAATAAGAGAACAACTTCTAGTTAGAAAATTCAGCTTTTCTTGATAATGCCCCTGCTTGTGAATCTAACACAAAAGTCTCTCTAGGGATAGAATTCTAGAATAGTTAAGAATGTATTTTTAGGCGGATGAAAGCTTTTTAGAAGATCTTGGATTTGACTGCATCATAAATGGTGCAGGGATGAGCAAGCAAAGGGGAGGGGAACATGGGCTGTGTATTTTCCATGCCAAGCACTGTTTCAGAGTCTAAATTCAGAATATATCATTTCATTGCTGCTCTCACCCTTTGGGTAGATATGAAGATCTATATTCTTTTTTTTTTTTTTTTTTTTTTGAGACAGAGTCTGGCTCTGTCTCCCAGGCTGAAGTGCAGTGATGCAATCTCGGCTCACTGCAAGCTCCGCTTCCTGGGTTCATGCCATTCTCCTGCCTCAACCTCCCGAGTAGCTGGGACTACAAGTGCCCGCCACCACGCCCAGCTAATTTTTTTTTTTTTTTTTTTTTTTTTTTTTTTTTTTTTGTATTTTTAGTGGAGACGGGGTTTCGCCATGCTAGCCAGGATGGTGTCAATCTCCTGACCTTGTGATCCGCCCACCTCGGCCTCCCAAAGTGCTGGGATTACAGGCATGAGCCGCCGTGCCTGCCCTGAAGATCCATATCCTTGTAGTTGTGGAGACTGAGGCTCAAGGAGATCACATAGCTCTTCTGAGGTCACATGTCAAAATCAAAAATTGAGCCCTGCTCAGGGGATCTCCAAAGTGATAATTTTCCCTTGACACTATATGGGGACCAGGGGCAAGTGTTGGCCTGGGTCAAGTAAAGGTGCAGCTTCTGCACATGGAGCCAGGACAAGAGCTGCTCTTCTAGAGAACGATGCATGGCAAGTTCCAGATTCTCATTTTTTGGCGCTCATGGAAGATTCTAGGCTTTTCTTATTAATGTTTAGTACTGACACCATTACCCTCACCTTGAGAGCACAGCAAGGACCTTCACAGCAAGCATCCCAGCTTGATCACAGCTGTCACCAGGGTTGGCATGTATCAGAAAGTGCCTCCAACAGACGCCTATAACAGAGTTGGCATCTGCCCAAATCCAGTGCCTAGGTGAGGGACTGTGTCCAGGCAGAGGCAAGGAACTACAAGGGAAAGGCCAAGTAACCAGAAGATGCACCAGATGCGCTTGGAGAGTTGCAAGGAAGCAAGAGAAGGGCCCCAGGGAAGGCCAGGGCAGGCCCACAGAAACTGGTTCATGGCTGGAACTCCATCTATTTGGTAACTGGAGGGCAGTGCAGAGACCTTAGCAGATAACTCAGTCATCTGCAGATGAGACCCTCAGGACTAGGGAGGGATCTACTCTAAGCCTGGCCTGATGCTGAAGCGCTAAGCATATATGCCAAGTCCTGGATAAGGCAGATCCCTGGGGAATGTCCCTGGTATCTTAGGTCACCAGATTGAGAGACCTGCAGAGTTGTGGAGAAGTGAGGACACTGACTCTGTCAAGGCCTCGGAGAAAGCTTGAATATGACCACATTTTACAGAAACCAACGAGATGACCAATGCCCTCCACATTCGGTCAGTCAGCACATTACTGAGTCACCAAAGCCTTTTTTGGGCACATGTGATTCTTTCATTCTACCAAGAGTTGGTGCCACCTGACTATGCAGTGTGTTATGTTCTTCTCTGGGTATACAAAGACAAAAGCCAGGTTCTGTGCTAGGTATCACAGGAGATTAGTCAGCCAGGCAGACCGAGATTCTCCTTCATGGAGTTTATAATCTAGTAGAGAAGATAGGATGCAAATTAGAACAGTTATAATATCAAACTATAATATCAAACTAAGAATCCCAGTGGAGGAGCAAAAAAAAAAGCTTTGTATAACAGGAAAGAAAAAAGAGAACTTCTGGTACAGGGAGGAGAATGCAGGATGCCTGAGTTGATTTGGTGAGACTTCCAAGAACATGGGAGTTTTGCCGTAAAAATTATGAGGGACTAGAAGGCATGGGCTGTAGGACTGAGCTTCAGGTCTGGGGTGACCCTCCTCTACATGGCATGTGCCCCTTCTGTCCTCTCCAGCTAATCCATTCCAATCCAGAAGTCAATGCTCCTTAGCATCCTTCATGTCTATGCTAGACCTCAAAATGCCATCCCCCACTCTCCCTGCTTTTCCAGTGAAATACACTCTTCTCCTGACAATTGCTGGCCACAGTCCCCTCTACCATGAAGTGGTCCAAGATCAGATCTCTCTATCTTGACATCATTGTTGAATCCCCATCCCGCTGAGCATGCAAGACTGGGTGACTAGAGTTAGCAGGTCTCTCTTTACCAAAGTGCACTTTGTGATATCAAACAGCAATACTCCTGAAACAGGGGATGGAAAACCAATCTGTCCTTCTGATCATATTTGAAAAATACTAGAGAACATTGCGATGATCATGTAGGAAATTGTTATTAAACAGAGTGATCATTTGGGACACCAATAATCCCACCTTATGTGTCTACTTTCTAAGTATGAATTCTAGAGAGGATTTTTCTTCCACCTTGTGAATCTGTGAGTTCTTGGATATGTATTTTCATAGGAACTTTTCCTGAAATTGTCTTTAAATTGTAAGAGGACCTTGAGAACAGAGATGTCATTTTTTTAACTCATTCTCCCATCTTTGCCACTCTGTGAGGCCTGAATGCTGACCTGACAACCTAGGGGACATACAAGGGGCTTAGTCTTTGTGGACACTGTTGTGTGACTGAATCTAGGGATGCTTAATGCAAGTCAGCCCTTCTGTGAGGACAAGCTTGCTCAGATCCATTCTGTAAGGCCTCCATGGTCTACCTATTCCAGGTAGTAGAATTCTAAAGCCCTAGGAAATTGCATCCTTTGGCGTAAGTTCTCTCTCCCTAATAGCATGAAGCAGCATAACGTAAAAGAAAATGACCCTCAAATCAGGCAAGCTGAGCTCGAAGAGCACCTTTAGTAATGACTAGCTGTGTGGGCAAAGTACTAAACTCAACCTTTTCAAAGCTCTGTTTATCTTCATAATGAGATTAGCCCATTCCAGAAAGATGTGAGTATGAAACAAGTCTGGACTGTTGTAGGCCCTCAGTAAATGACAGCTATATACGACATTCCCTCTTTGAATTTCCAAATTTCAATGAAAATCATTTTTAAGAATGGAATCTATGCTTTTTAAAAACTATTTTGAGTGTACACAATTATATTTCTAACGGGCTGACTGAAGCTCAGACACACCTCCATAAAATATATTTATACACATATTATATATCCAGACCCTATACACTACGTCCCTATATACCTGAGTGTGCAGGGGATGGAAAACCAATCTGTCCTTCTGATCATATTTGAAAAATACTAGAGAACGTTGCGATGATCATGTAGGAAATTGTTATTAAACAGAGTGATCATTTGGGACACCAATAATTCTACCTTATGTGTCTATTTTCTAAGTATGAATTCTAGAGAGGATTTTTCTTCTACCTTGTGAATCTCTCTCTCTCTCTCTTTCTCTCTCTCACACACACACATACACACACGCCTCATCCCAAATTAATTGCAGGTGTAATAAGTATTTGGTTCCAGCATTAACTCCCAGGCACTCCTCACTAAGGAATTACCATTGCTAAACTGAATTAACATCGCTGTGTCTTGTATCGTAAACATACCTGCCGAAAAGAGCTTCCCTAGAGTTCCTTAGTCACCAGTCCCTGAACTTAACCCTGGCTGGGCTGGACCTGCAGCAGCACCAGTTCACCTGGTTGCCATGAGAAATAAACAGAACACGGTCCTTTGACAGAACTAACGAGGTCCTTGAGGGTTTGCTTCAGCCCTCAAATAAGAGAAAGAATGCCACACACAGCTCTGTGCCTCCATGGATGTAAGAAACACCTGCCACACCTTGGGGATAATATCTACACCTGGCTCTTCTGATGTAATTGGCTGTTAACTAGATCATATCACTAATGGAGTTTCATCGTCCTTATTGATGCACCTGTCTTTCTCCTGTGCAGGACTGTGAGTTTTTGCGCATGTGGAGTTTGTCTTATTCATCTCTGTGTCCCCAGCACCTGCCTTCTGTAGCTTTTGGCACACACTTTGTTAGATGGATGAATGGATGGGTGAGTGACACATTTACTATCTGGGTCCCTATATCAGCTTTGATCTAGAGTCACAAGAAAATTTTTTAAAATAATTATTTATTCTTTTTTTGTTTTTTGTTTTTGTTTGTTTGTTTGTTTGTTTTGAGATAGGGTCTCACCCTATTGCCCAGGCTGGAGTTCAGTGGCACGATCTCAGCTCACTGCAACCTCTGACTCCCAGGTTCAAGCGATCCTCCTGCCTCAGCCCCCCTAGTAGCTGGGACTACAGGCATGCACCATCATGCTCAGCTAATTTTTGTATTTTTAGTAGAGACAGGGTTTCGCCATGTTGGCCAGGCTGGTCTTGAACTCCTGACCGCAGGTGATCCACCCACCTCGGCCTCCCAAAGTGCTGAGATTATAGGCGTGAGCCACTGTGTCCAGCCCTATTTACTCTATTCTTAATGATCATCAAGTATTATCTCCTCCACAACCAGATGCTGAGTCTTTTGACAATGAACAGCAGGTGATTATGTTGACCTGTACCACATCCTTGCATGTATCAGGTTCAGCCTCAAGGTGATGCCTCATCCTGTCACCCCCTCTACACTATTACCACCCCGAGTCACTCCCCATTCTGTGTCTCTCTTCTGGTATTATTTTGGACTGTTGGAAATGAAAATGAACTGGGACATGGGCGTCCCCAGAAGGCACTGGAAGGTTTGCCAATGAATACCTTATTTAATCAATACGCAATTACCCAAGGGGCTTAACTACTTTAAAACCCTCCTCTGACACCCTGAAACAGTGTGCCTCACCTGCCAGTCCTTGAGAACAATGCTTACCTGTCTGTCTTCTCCTCTTTCCTCCCTGACAGTCATTACTGCTCACTTTCTTTCTTTCTCCCTCTCTTCTTCCCCCTCACTCCCATTAGAAAGCTCACATCAGTCTCTGGAACAAGTTAATATGCTGGCTGGAAAATCCACTGGCTCAGGTGGATTTCCTCTTTGAGAAATCACCAACCCCGATTAAATCATCAAACAGCTCAATCCTTCCAAAAAAAAGTGACTGTTTAATGTTCTACACCTGTGATTAGCCTTTTCCTCAACACCCTCTGGTTTACCACAGTCATCAAAAAAATTAAGGAAGGAGCCTCCAGCCTCTGAAGTGTGTTCCTGGGGGAATCATCCTTTATTGATATTACTCTTAGCCACCTGCCAGGCCTTGAGGGATTTTCAGAAAACATCTTCCTCTGTGTCTGCAGAAGGGCACTGGGCGGGGGGTGAGGGGGGGCGGGGGGGGGGTCACTGGCAGCCCCTGCTGTCCCAGCCGGCTCCACAGCTATTGGTCCTGGCCAGACAGGACACTTGCACTTGAACAGAATCCTGTGTTCAGAGAATATTCCTGTGCTCCCCCAGTATCTTTCAGTTGCCAAGCCGTTAGGTGGTCCTGGTGCTGAAAATGGAGCTGGTATTTTTAGCTCTATTCTCTTCTTTGTTTCTGTTGACTTTCAGGAAGAAAAGGCAGGAATGTTGACTTTACACCATCATCTTCACTGTGGCCTGAATGTTTGTGCCCCACGCTTCCCTCCACCCCCCGAAAGTCATGTTGATATCTAATCCCCAATACAATAGTATTAAGAGGTGGGGGGCTTCTGAGAGGTGATTAGGTCATGGGGGCGCTTAAGGCCCTTATTAAAAGGCCCCATGATGTATATGTACCACATTTAAGCCCTTATCCTCAGCAAATTAACACAGGAACAGAAATCAAACACCACATGCTCTCACTTATAAGTGGGACCTGAACAATGAGAACACATGCACACAGGGAAGGGAACATCACACACTGGGGCCTGTTGACATGTGAGGGGAGGCAGAGCATCAGGATAAATAGTTAATGCATGCAGGGCTTATTACCTAGGTGATGGGTTGATAGGTGCAGCAAGCCACCGTGGCACACATTTAGCTATGTAACAAACCCACACGTCCTGCACAGTACCTGGGAACTTAAAAAAAAAAAAAAAAGCCTCCAGGGAGCTTGTTCTCCCACTTCCGCCATGTAAAAAACACAGTAAGAAGTTGCCATTTATGAACAAAAATGTGAGCCCTCACCAGACACCAAATCTTGCAGCACCTTGATCCTGGGTTTTCCAGCCTCCGGAACTGAGAGAAGTAAATGTATGCTGTTTATAAATTACCTAATTTAAGGCATTTTTTAATAGCTACCTGAATGGACAAAGACAGTCACCACAACAGATGTCTTCCTCTGAGTTTCCAAGTAACAGCAGGAAGGGTTGAACCTTCATGTCTATTTCTCCAAAGATGGAGTGAGGCTCTGTCTCTGTGCTGTTATTCTGTCCTCCCATCCATCTGAACATCTTTAGCAAATGGTTCCTCTCTCCTGCTGTTCTTCAGCTGTCCTGCTGTCCAGACTCTGACAGCCTGGAGGTGGGTCCAGCCAACCGTGGGCCTGATGTCTGGGTAGACTTCACCCTAGCCTCAGTTCCCTCTTTGGGTGAACTGGACTGTGTGACCAGAAATAATAGAGTCTCAAGAGCTTTTTCATTCTCTGCGTTCAAAAACAGGCAATGCCCAGGGTGGTTAAAAATGTGGGCTGGGATCCCATTACTGGGTATATACCCAAAGGATTATAAATCATGCTGCTATAAAGACACATGCACACGTATGTTTATTGCGGCACTATTCACAATAGCAAAGACTTGGAATCAACCCAAATGTCCATCAGTGTCAGACTGGATTAAGAAAATGTGGCACATATACACCATGGAATACTGTGCAGTCATAAAAAAGGATGACTTCGTGTCCTTTGTAGGGACGTGGATGCAGCTGGAAACCATCATTCTCAGCAAACTATCGCAAGAACAGAAAACCAAACACCGCATGTTCTCACTCATAGGTGGGAATTGAACAATGAGATCAGCTTGGACACAGGAAGGGGAACATCACACACTGGGGCCTATTGTGGGGAAGGCGGAGGGGGTAGGGATAGCACTAGGAGATATACCTAATGTAAATGACGAGTTAGTGGGTGCAGCATACCAACATGGCACATGTATACATATGTAACAAACCTGCACGTTGTGCACATGTACCCTAGAACTTAAAGTATAATAATAAAAATAAATAAATAAATTTCTGTTGTTTATAAAAAAAAAATGGGGGCTGGGGAGTCAGATTGCCTGTGTTTGAGTCCTAACTCTGCCCCTGCTGCCTGTGAACTTTGCACAGGCCACCAGTTTTTTTCAATCCAGCTGTCACATAAGCTGTACAGGCTGAACTGAATTCATGTGGACCAGTGCAGTGTCAGTCACCAAGGTCAGCGGCTGAGCCTGAAGCTGACTCACATTGCTTCTTCCCAGGTACCCATACTTCACCAGGGACAGAGAAATTTTCCAGTCTCCAAAATGAATCTCCCCAATACCTCAAAATCCATGGCTCCTCCATGCCTGATAATTTTATAATTTGTTTCTTCTACCCTGGGAAGAGAGGGGAGGGCAGAGGAAAAATGGTGCCTGGGTGGGTCATTGTCACTCCACTTTCCAGTATTGCCATTTAATGGGGGGTCCTTTTCTTTGTGAGTCTTTAGTGACCTCACAAAGGGATGATGAGGGGGACTGTAATGCTACCATGTATCAGCCTTCTAGGGAGTGTTATAGGGATGGTTTTGGAGAAAGGCATTTCCAGGACATTTTATCCCAAAGCTTTCAGCGTAAAACAGAATATAAAGATAATCCTGAAAATCCTAAAACATTTGGAGGCATTATCAGACAGGAAGGAGTTTCTTAGACTCTAGAAAGACAGCACATGTTAGGAAAGGCACCAGACAATAAGACAGAGACATGGGTTTCAGGATAAGCCTCGTCCATGAGAATTGCAGTCTTGGCCAAGGCAGCAAAACTCCAGGAGCCTTGGCTTTCCAAACTCTAAACCATGGATAACAGTTTCTTTTTCCCAAGTCTGGTGAGAAATTTTCATGGGGATTTTGTTATTAAGACATTTGAAAACAATGATGTGCTATCAATATTATTATCATAAATTATGAATCATTATGGTAGGTAAAAGGGGAGTCTGAAAGTTAGATTTGTTCGGTGCTTCTCAGAATTGTCTGAGGAAAGAGGATTCTTTCTAGGTAAGTGATTTTAAAACTTTTTATTTCACTCTCAATGCAAAAACGTATTTTGCATTGTGAGCCAGGGCCCATATATCTATGTCTGTGGATATACATACAAAAAAAGGTTTCATGAAATAATACTTACCTTGAAAAAAAAATGGACTCTGATGCTGTCTATGCTTTTTTATTCCTCTTAAAATAAAATACTAGTTATAAGTCTTTAAATTGAAGTGTTTTTTTTTTTTTTTTTTTTTTTTTTTTGAGACAGAGTCTTACTCTGTCACCCAGGCTTGAGTGCAGTGGTGCGATCTCAGCTCACTGCAACCTCTGCCTCCTGGGTTCAAGAGATTCTCCTACTTCAGTCTCCCTGGGAGTAGCTGGGACTACAGGCACATGCCACCATGCCCGGCTAGTTTTCGTATTTTTAGCAGAGATGGGGTTTCACCATGTTGGCCAAAATTGATTTTAAAACTTCTAAAAGGTCACAACTATAGCTTGAAAACTACCTTTCTAGATTAGGGGTTTGCAGACCCTTGTAAAGGACCAGATAGCCCATCTCTTAGGCTTTGTGTCTCTGTTGTAGAAGGAAGCTGTATTCAATGCATGCAAGAATGGGCATGGCTGTGTTTCAATAAAATTTCATTTACAAAAACAAGTGGCTAGTCTACAGGCCATAGTTGGCTGACCCAGGTCCAGATTAATCCAAGTTCTTCAGGTAGACATGTTCCAAAGGACTATAAAAGTGTGATGTTTGCACTTTTGTCTCTAAGTTCGTTGCAAAGCTTGCTAACAACTTCAGTTTGGCCTCCCGTGGCAATTCTCCCGTACAGAGGGAAAGAGCTCTTCCACCAGCAGGAATCAGCAAGCCCTGGGTCTCATGACAAGTCCTTCTCCCAGTGCAAAGTAACAAATTGGCATCTGGTTTACAAATCAGTTCCTTTCCAGTTGAATTACTGTGAGTCATTGCCCAAGAGCCTGATCAGGCTTGCATGAAAAGAGAAATCATGTTTCTGAATGTACAAAATGAAGGACCAGACCCCAAAATATCACATCTCACAAAATACTGTCTTTCATTCTCCACTCCCTTCCCCTGAGCCCCAGCTGAGAAAAGTCAGCCAGGTTGGCAGAGGACAAACTATGGAAACCAAAACAATCATATGCTAGAATATGCAATTTCATTTTCCATCAGGTCTTTGACATTGTGTGACCATGGGAGAGGAAAATGATCACTCTGGTAAAGGAACACATGCTTACCTGAAACTTCCTAATATGCAATCTAGGTAGTTTTTTGGTTTGAATATTCCAAAAAACCATCTTGTTTCCATTCAAAATGAGCAGAAACCATTTATGTCCAATGTTTCTCCTGCAGCTTGCCCCAGACAAGAAGAGTACACCCACCCAGGCTTTGTATGGTTGGTGTCTTAGGTTCCTGCAGACTTTGTTCCAACTATTAGAGTTCTTTGCCCTTAGTTTGTTTTTTTTGTTTCTTTGTTTTTTGTTTTGTTTGTTTTGTTTTGTTTTGTTTTTTTGAGACAGAGTCTTGCTCTGTCTCCTAGGCCGGAGTATAATGGCGCTATCTCAGCTCACTACAACTTCCACCTCCTAGGTTCAAGCAATTCTCCTGCCTCAGCCTCCCAAGTAGCTGAGAGTATAGGTGCCCACCACCACGCCTGGGTAATTTTTTGTATTTTTAGTAGAGACGGGGTTTCACCATGTTAGTCAGGCTGGTCTCGAACTCATGACCTCAAGTGATCCACCCACCTCGGCCTCCCAAAGTGCTGGGATTACAGGCATGAGTCACCATGCCCAGACTTTAGCCTTAGTTTCAAAAATATTAAAACACTGGGAATAAGATGAACTTGGGTTGTTAGATTTGTGGAATGAGGGAAGCCCTTCAGGGCATATAATAAACGCTGAGGATAAGGCTCTGCTTCATGTCCTCCTCCTCCCTCCATCCCCTTTGCACTTGATGGGAAACAAAGAAAGCCTCTCCCTACAACCAGGACTACCATTCAACCACAGCAGCAGGAATATCGTGCACATGCATTCCCCATGCAAAATCAGAGCTACTGTCCCACTTGAGCATTAACATTAGTAGAATCAAGCCTGGTGACCCCTGACGTAGCCTCAACTGTGTGGGGAGAACCAATGCTTAAATGAATCCCTTTTTGCACGTTACTTAATGCATAAAGGACACAGGGCTCATTCTGAGTTCACCAAGGGGTCAGCAAACTCTTCCATAAAGGACTACATAGTAAACAGTTTAGATTTTGCAGTCCCAGAGGCAAAATCAAAGATATGATGTAGGCACTTAAAGAATAATTTAAAATGTAATCATTTAAAAATGTAAAAAACCATCCTTAGCTCACAGGTCCTACCAACACAGGAGGAGGGTTAGATTTGGCCCACAGGACATAGTTTGCCAACTCCTGACTTAGAAGGATAGAGGGCAGGACAGGGGCATGGCAGAATTGTTCAACTAGAAAGAAAATGTGACAGATGTGGCTTTGGGGATACATGCTTTCAATGTCATTGTCCCCTTTTGCTGGGTTGTTTTAATGAGAGGGAATTTATGGTACTGAAATAGAGATATTTACTAGGTTAAAAGTTAAGTGCATAAAGTATGCATGGTTAGAAGAACTTAAAGGAAAACTATATGCTCAACTTTGCTGATAAATATTTAGTATGATATGTATAGAAATAAGATTCTAATTTTTTAGGTTTAGGAGAACAAGTCTTTATTAATAAGTTGAAAACACAGGTATGGTGCTACAGACTAAAATTTCATTAAAATTCTATATTTTTGAAACTCCTACAATGAAGTGCAAACAGAAAATGTTTAGAACCTGGCCAGTAGAGCAGAAGTCACCATGAAGATTGGACTTGGTTGTGGTGTTATGGGATCCTGAACGCAAGCTAATGGCAGCTGAAAAGTAAAACCACATGTGGATAAAGTAGAAAGATCATCAGAGATGAGTTGCAGATAGTCTTTTGAGTTCCATTTGCAAGTAATATTATGGAGGGGCTAGGGGGAGAAAAAAGAGTGAAGTAGTGACAAACTTGGCAGGAAAATACAAGAAGCTGAGACCATGTGAATTGGAGTATTTGGGGACACTAAGCATGCCAGCCATTTCTGTGTAGAACAGCCAAAAATCACCCAACTTCATGATTCCATGTTGTCTTACCTGTTCGGCTCATCATGTCTAAGTGACCAGAGGCAATGTAACCAGAAGAATCAAATGGGAATTTTTATTAAGGAAAGAAGCCATGGCCTTGACTTGGAAAACAGACTCAAACACAAGAGCTCAAGGGCAAGATGAGGCTCAAAGTGGGAGAATGAGCATGAAGATTGGAAGCCAGAAGAAGAAGCAATGAGTACAGATGCAGCACACATACACGATCAGCACAAGTAGCACAGGACAAAATCATAAGCAAGATGAAAGCATGAACACCCAGATGAATATGGTGCCAGTCTACAGTACAGGAATGGCGCATGCTTCACAACTTCAATGGCGCAAGGAATACTGGACTTGGATGGTTGATATAACAACATAGCCATAAAGTATAAGAAGCATATGGGATTATCTCAAGATGATAATTTTGATTATTCAACATTGTTATGCTCATAAATACATATTTGTGAAACATCTTCCTCACATATGGCAGACACTTGACACATGTGCTGTCAGTGGCAGGGATTACTAATTGATCACAGTTGTTTTTTCCCCAAGGCTTGGATACAGCCTCAAAATTCTTCTCAATACAGTCATCCAGTATGTTACAGATAGTTCACTGTAATTGGTACATAAAGGCAAACATATATGCTATCCTAATCTATAGATGATAGATATTGATATGGTTTGGCTCTTTGTCCCCATCCAAATCTCATCTTGAATTGCAATCCCCATGTGTCAAGGGAGGGACCTGCTGGGAGGTGATTGGATCATGGAGGCGGTTTTCCTCATGTTGTTCTCATGATAGTGAGTGAGTTCTCATGAGATCTGATGGTTTAAAAGTGTTTGGCAGTTCCCTGCCAACCCCCTCCTGCCACCATGTGAAGAAGGTCCTTTCTTCTCCTTCACTTTACACCACAATTGTAAGTTTCCTGAGACCTCCTCAACCATGCAGAACTGTGAGTCAATTAAACCTTTTTTCTTCATAAGTTACCCAGCCTCGGGTAGTTCTTTATGGTGATGTGAAAACAGACTGATACAAATATAATATGCAATCTATAGATATATTTAGAGATTATTCTGGTAATCTATAGACATCGACAGATTATTCTGTATAAACTATAGATATATAGATTTAGCTGGTAAATTTAAATTTTTAGCACAGTGTCCACTGAACTTTTATATTAATTACCACTTTAACTACTTATTACTTTCAGTTCAATAACCTTACTTGAGTTCTTGCTGCCGGATTAATTTTTCAACAATTGTCGACACTACACTGAATTTGTCATCTATTGTCTCATTCATGTTAGTGACATAGACTCTTCAGTTATGAACTGTGAATCATTGTTATATTTATTTACAATGTAAGAATCACCTTCCAACTGATATGAAGTGCTCAGGGTGAAATTGCATTCATCTCCTAAGTCAGAAATGGTATTTGAATTAATGTTAGTTTTAATTACTTAAAGTCTCATTTAAAATTTTGAATTTTGATAATATTCTTTATTTAATTATTTTTATGACATTCACACATTCTAAGATACTCTAGATTGTCCACTCTCATTAAAATGTTTGTCACTGAGCCAACAGCATCTAGTTGCTAAAATTCTTCTCAACTGAATGAAAGGTAGGGAATAAGATGTGATCTGTTTCTGGTAGAGTAGCCTGTTGCAGACCAATCCTTCCACCAAGAAACTGAAATATGTGGTCCAAATTTTTTTTTAAAAGTTCTATTTGAAGGCACTGGGGAGCCATAAAAGCAGTAGAAAGGAGAATACTGATGTGAGTCCAACATTCTAGAGTTTTTCCTCTTGAGGTATCTGCCAATTCTGAAACAACTCAGGGCCAAGAGACTAGGAAACAGGGTACAAAGTGGAGTCTAAGAGTCTGAGAGACTGAACAAAGATTTTTGTAACCCACAGAGTTGAGGAGACAAAAATTAAAAATTAGAGCTCACCAAATAATAGAAGCCCTGGTAAACTCCCCAGACCTCTAGTTAGAACCAATAGGAAGGAAAAACTCTATGAGTAAAGATGAGCTGGAAATAAACCATTCCTCGCAAAAACTGAAACCAGTATTCAAACCACTCAACCCCAAACTAAAGGAGATATGACCCTATTCTAACTGGCTGCCAGAAAGAAAACAAAAAATCCTCCATGGAGGAAGATGTCAGGCAGAGTCTCAGATGATCTAAGTAATTTTCCATAAACAATATTTGACTCTCAATAAAAAAATTACCAGGCATGTTAGGAGTTAGGGAAAGTGACCAAAAATCAAGATTTCATGATTTAAAAAAAACAGGAAAAAGACAAGTAGAGAATTTCATTAAAATTTGTATTTTAAAGGGTCTAATGAAAATTCTAGAACTGAAAATGTATTATAAAAGTAAGGGCTCACTAGGTGAATGAGCTATTGACTAGACACAGGAGAAAGTCTATTGAGTGTCTGAGTCTATTGACTAGACACAGGAGAAAAGAGGATTAATAAACTAGAAAAATAGGTCAATTAAAAATAGCCAGACTATGGATGAAGACAAAAAAAGGCATGTAATAATCATATAGAATATATGGTATATATTTAAAAGATCAAATATTTAGATAATTGGTGCACCAGAAGAAAATGAGAAAAAGCATGGAGCAGAAGCAATATTTGAAGAGATGATAACTGAGAAAGAACCTCAGAAAACTGAAAAAGGGCATAAAATTAAAAATTCAAAAATTTATTTGAAATCTACATAGAGTTGAAATAACTATTTACAAAGAAAACTCCAAGATCAGATGTCTTCCAGACCAGATAGACTAGATTATCTTTAATGACTCTCCTAGTCTTAAAATTATAACTATAAATAATGGATGTATTGCCTTCATACATGATAAAGCAGAGAAGAGCTGTTTCTCCTGTGCCCTGCCTAAATTCTCAACCCACAAAATTATGATTATTATGAACTGGTTGTTGTTTTACACACAAATACATACACAACCTTCCAAAGAAAATTTCAAGACAAGATGACTCCACTGATGCATTCTTTAAAATATTAAAGGAAGTATAACAGCCTTCAGAAAATAGAGAATGAAGACTTTCTAACTAGTATTATGAGACCAACATAACCTTGGTTCCAAAAACTGACAAGGTATTATAAGAAATGAAAATTCTAGGTAAATTCCTCCTATGAACAGAAATCAAAATGTTCTTAAATTGCAAACCAAGATCAAGGATGTACTAAAAAGATAATACATTACTACCAATCTTAAGCTTATCTTAGGAATTTAAGATTGGTTTAAGATTCAGAACTTAACTCATCACATTAATAGAATAAAGAAGAAAAGTAAAGGAGAAAAACTAAATAACTATCTTTACAGATGAAGGATAAAGTATGACAAAATTAACCCTGATTCATGATTTAAAAAAAAAAAAAATCTCTTAGAAACCAGGCATCAAAGGGAATCTCCTTAATCTGACAAAGGGTGTCTACAAAGCACCAACAGCGAATACCATACTTAATCATCAACTATTACAACTTTCAACAGAGATCAGGAGCAAAACTGTGATGCCTGCTGTCTTAGTGTTTTGTGTTGCTAAAAGAGAATACCTGAGACTAGGCAATTGATAAAACATAGAAATTCATTTCCTCACAGTTCTGGAGGCTGGGAAATCCAAGATCAAATTGCCAGCATCTGGTGAGGGCCTTCTTGCTATGTCATCCCATGGCAGAAGACAAGGAAGCAATAGAGAGAACAAGAACAAGCCATATTCATTCTTTTATAAGGAACCCACTCCCATGATAAAAATATTAATTTATTCATGAGAGGAGTGCTCACATGACCCAAACAACTCCCATTAGGACCCACTTCCAAACACTACGATGTTAGGGATCAAGTTTTTAACACATGAACTTTGGGGAACACATCCAACCATTGCACCTGAGCTCTCCAGGCCTATTCAACATTGTATTAGAGGCTGTGACCATTGTAATACATCACTAAATAAAATACATATGGTCACATATATATATATATATATATATATATAATAAATGTACATTGATTAGAAAAAATGAAATAGAAAAAAAAGCTGCCATTATTCACAGACAATATGATTGTACACATAGTAAAAATTACAAACAATTAGAATTAGTAAATGAATTTAGCAAAATTGTTGGAGACAAGGGCAGTATCATAAACAAACTGCAACACGAACCAGCAACAAACAATTAAAAATGAATTAAACAAGTGAAACTATTTAGAAGAGTATCAAAAAATTCAAATACCTAAATATAATGAATAGGAAAGACTTCTACAAATAAACATATATAACAGTATAAGAAGGATATAAATAAGTCCTAAATAAGTGGAGGACACGTATTTAGGCACATGATACATGGATTGGAAGAGCCTATGTAAATTTGTTGATTTTTCCAAGTTGACCTAAATTCCTGCCAAGATTTCTTTGTGTGTGTGTGGGTGGGTGGAAATTGACAACCTGAATCTTGAAATTTGTATGGAAATACAAAGATAAAGAGTAGTCAGGATAAATTTGAAATACTTCTACCATCAAATATCAACACTTATTATAAAGGCACTGTAATTAATATATTAGTTAGTAAATTAGTATAAGGATAGACAAGTAGACTGATGGAACAGACTGGGAGTCCAGGGATCGATCCATACATATATGGACACTTGATTTATGACAGAGGTGATACCACATAGCAGAGGAAAAAATGAATGTGTTGACAATCAGTGATGCTGTATCAACTGGATATTCAGATGCAAAAACAAAATGAAATAATACAAAACTTAAACCTTCCTTTAACACACATACAAACTCCAATTGTATTTATTTATTTATTGAGACAAGGTCTTGCTCTGTCACCCAGGCTGGAATGCAGTGACACAATCACAACTCACTGCAGTCTCAACCTCCCAGGCTCAAGAGATCCTCCTGCCTCAGCCCCCCGAGTGGTTGGGACTACAGGCATGTGCCACCATGCCCAGCCAATTTTTTACATTTTTTGTAGTGGCAGGGTTCCACTTTGTTGCCCAGGGAAGTCTTGAACTCCTGGGCTCAAATGATCCTCCCATCTCAGCCTCCCAAAGTGCTGGGATTATAGGCATGAACCACCATGCTCAGCTCCAAAATTCTGTTTTAAATGGTTTATAGAAGATATAGGAGAATATCTCTTCAAAGCTATTTATTTTGGCAAATATTTCTTATAAAGGACAAAGTAGATACATTGGACACTATTGGGAGAATGGAATGTCAAGCCACAGAATTGGAGAATATATTTTAATCTGTTTTACCAACAAAAGATTCATATTCAAAATATGTAGAGAGTAAATAAATAAGGAAAAGGTAGACAATTCAATATGAAATTGGACAAAAGATTTGAACAGATGCTTTTTAAAACATATGATAATCACCAGGAAAATGCAAACTAAAGCCATAATAAGATACCACTTACACACTTAGAAGAATATGTACGATTAAAAGGGTTGACCAGACCAAGTATTGGTCAATTATGGAGAAACTGTAACCTTCACACACTCTCAGTGAGAGTGTAAATTAGTGAAACTACTTTGGAAAAATATTTAGCAGTATCTGCTAAAGCTGAACATACTCATACTTTGTGACCCAGCAGTTCTATTCCTCGGACTAGATATATCCAACAGAAACGCATACCTAGGGGGCGAGGGGAGGGAGAGCATTAGAAAAAATAGCTAATGCACTCTGGGCTTAATATCTAGGTAATGGGTTGATAGGTGCAGCAAACCACCATGGCACACGTTTACCTATGTAACAAACCTGCACATCCTACACATGTACCCCAGAACTAAAAATAAAAATTAAAAGAAAAAAATGTATAACGTAGGTTCACCAATAATAGCCTTGTTTAAGAATGCTCACAGCATCTTTATTTATAATAGCTAAAAATTAGAAATGATCCAAATGTCGATTGACAGTATAATGAATAAATAAAATATTTTATAGTGACAAGATAAATAAGTCTCTTCTATGTGCAAAATGTGAATAAATCTCATGAAAATAATATCGAGTAAGAGAACTACATGATTTCATTTATATGAAGTTCAAAACTAGACAAAGCTAACCTACAGTACTGGAAATCAGGAAAGAGGTGTCGTTAGCAGAAAAGTACTGTAGTGACTTTAAATACAGTGACCTCCCATCCTAGTTTTCTTTCTTTCTTTTTTTTTTTTTTAATCATACCTTAAGTTCTGGGATACATGTGCAGAACATGCAGGTTTGTTACATAGGTACACACGTCCCATGGTGTTACACTGCACCCATCAACCCATCACCTACATTAGGTATTTCTCCTAATGCTATCCCTCCCCTAGTCCCCCACCCACCGACAGACCCCAGTGTGTGATGTTCCCCTCCCTGTGTCCATGTGTTCTCATTATTCAACTCCCACTTATGAGTGAGAACATGCAGTGTTTGGTTTTCTTTTCCTGTGTTAGTTTGCTGAGAATGATGGTTTCCAGCTTCATCCATGTCCCTGCAAAGGACATAAACTCAACCATTCTGTGGCTGCATAGTATTCTATGGTAAATATATGCCACATTTTCTTTATCCAGTCTATCATTGATGGACATTTGAGTTGGTTCCAAATCTTTGTTATTGTGAATAGCACTGCAATAATAAGCATATGTATGTATGTGTCTTTATGGTAGAATGATTTACAATCCTTTGTAAATCCCATTAATGTACCCAGTAATGAGATTGCTGGGTCAAACGGTATTTCTGGTTCTAGATTCTTGAGGAATCGCCACACTGTCTTCCACAATGTTTGAACTAATTTACACTCCGACCAAGAGTGTAAAAGTGTTCCAATTTCTCCACATCCTCTCCAGCATCTGTTGTTTCCTGCCTTTTTAATGACACCATTCTCACTGGCATGAGATGGTATCTCACTGTGGTTGTGACCACAGCCGATATCATACTGAATGGGCAAAAGCTGAAAGCATTCCCTTTGAAAACCGGCACAAGACAAGAATGCCCTCTCTCACCACTCCATCGTAGTTTTATAATAACTGAAGAGTTAACAAGGACACAGGGCTTGCATTGTTAAAACTGAGTTAATACTAAACAAACTGAGGTGGTTGGTTTCCCTAACTGGCAGGGTCCCCGGGTCTGTTGGGGTGGTGATTGTTACATCTGGGTGATAGTTACATGGCAATCACTTTGTGATATGCCCTCTGTGATAAACTACTATGACTTGTTCTTTCCTTTTTTCAAATATGCTTCACTAATAGATTTATTAAGCAGTCAACCTACCTGGTATTTATTGATAAATGTAGAATAATGTAGGGGTATATGGAAAACTACTTAGGCTCAAATAATTTATTGATTAATGTGTGCTTTTTCCGCTGATTAAAAAGGCAAATTGTCATCAAAGTGACACTTATCACTACTATGCATTCAATTGCCACCTTCTCCCAGGGAGGTACTCTTCCAGGGCTGTGAATATAAGAGAACAATACCCCTATTTTCAGGTAGCTTTCATTCTAGTGGCAAGGACAAGCAATAAACAAATAAAGACCTGTATTATATAACATTCTGTTAGATAGTGATAAGTGTAACAAATTAAAAGAAAGAGGTCAACACAGAGAGTAATGGGACTGACATTTAGGAAAGGGTGGTCAGGAAAGGCCACCTTCAATGAAGGTGAGATTTCAGTGAAGACCTGCATCAACTCAGGTAACAAGAAAATACCTTGGGAAATGAGGAAAGAAAAATTCCAGAAGAAGCAATGAGTATAAAGTTCCTGAGATGGGAGCACAAGTGCTCCATCCCTCATAAGCAAATACCACAAGTAAAACTATTCATTTAAAGTTTTCCTTTCCACCATCCACTAGTAGCTCCACTGAGACAGGAACTGTATCTGGCTGCTTATCCACCAACATTTTGTAAGCACCACTATCATGCATGGAGCATAAATTTGCTCAATAAGGATTTTTATAAAAAATAAACTCAAAAACTCATTGTAATATATACTTTGATTTGTTTCTAGGCCATCTCTTCTGCCCCCGGAATTGATCTGTTCATTTGTGCATCAGTCCCACACTGTCTGAATTACTGTGGCTTTGCAATTTTCCTGACAATTGGCAGCACAGTCACGGGAGGCATAATTCTAGCACTGGGCTATGCACAAGAGATACAACTGTTAAATAAAAATAGACAGATGGTGTCATTGTCCTTGTGAGGGTCAAATCCTTGTAGGATTGTGAGGTGAAAAAACTTAATTTCAAAGAATAAATTGGCAGTTTAGTCTATATGTGATGAGTAAATACATAAAAGCAGGAAATGAGTAGAATTCTTTGTAAGGATGGATAAACAGGTTTGCAGGTCAGATGCTGGCAAATCCCTAAGATGAGGCTCAAGGTTTTTATCTGAGACTAGCTTCTTGAGAGCCATCGTAGGTTCTAAAAAGGGCGTGCTATTTCCAGTCTCAAAACCAAGTGGTGAGTGTTAGCATCTGTGACACAGAGCCCAGAATAAATGCCTACTGAGATTGTATGACCAGTGTGATGCATGGTGTGACCTGTTCATCTGATCCTCCTGCAGTAGCAGCAACACAAACAGCTCAGATCATTCCTCTGTGCCCTTGCTTTGAACCAGTGCTGACCCAGGACCCAAGGTTTAAGTATGGATTTAAAAATTTAAACAGCTATCTGACACGGTTTGGAGGCAATAACCCAGGTGTGCCCCCATTGGCTGGGGCTTGCTTCCCTACCGCCCCAATGTGGATAATGTTGCTGGCTGCCTCAGATTTTGGGGGTGACATGGCAGGAGGTGAAAATGTCCCCGTTTTTGGTCAAAAGAGGATATCAAGGCAGGTTTAGAAACTTCGTTAGCCCCAGTGTGCAGCAGAGCAATTAGACATGTATTGTCTTTGCACCTCAGTTGCAAATATTTCCAATAGTTTGTGTTTATGTTGCATTCTCTCACCACAAGCTTCCAATTCAGGGGATAAAACTAGGCCTTTTATAGTCTTTGGTGTAAATCTCAATTCTAACTGAATTTCTATAGCCCAAATCATGCCCTATATGAGCTCAGTAGACTGTTTAAATAAATGAAATTGCTTTATAATGCAAATAACTACCCAATTTCATACATTTTATTTTTTAAAGTTTTGTTTTTTTAAAGCAAGATATAACTTTGGATGACCTTCCTGCAGAGGGACAGGCATGTGCAGTGTCTTAACTGAAGTCTTAGGAAGGCAGAAGGGGAGCATAGCTGGTTTCTGGATTTGTCAGCATGCTGTGAGCCTAGTGTGCTCTCATCATCTGAGCCTCATTAGCATCTTCATCCATTTGCTTTCAGATTCTCTTCTTGCCCAGAGATGGGATTTCTCACAGGGCTTTGGGATGAAAAAGCATCCCTGGCACCTTCCTAGATTCTCTGTCTTCTTCCTGGGAGAAATAAAACCAGCATGGGTAAGTGTTTCGGCGCTGCAGCCAGCACTCCCAGCACGCTGTGAGGTCTCAGCCTCCCCTACCCGAGCTGGTTGCTTGACTCACTACTGTCAGGTACCAGATTGTGACCTTCTAGAGGGCAAGGGGCCTACAGTGGTGGATGAAATGAATCAACGATGAATAAGGGAACCACAAGAAGTCATGGGATTCGGTGGAAGCAGTATGATAATGGAGTGAAGCTTCTGGGCTTAGAGATGATGGACCTCATTCAGGTCTTGTCACTCACAGTCGTTTGACATTTGCAAGTTACTTTGTTCCCTCTGTCTCCCTTTTCTCCTCTGTATAGAGAGGCCTAATACTTCCTCCACAGGAGGGTTGCGAACACTGCACAGGATAGCATCGAATCCACAGCACCTTGACCCCCCAGCCCGTTAATGAGAAAACCCACCCCTGAGAACTGTTTGTGCCTCAAGCCAGAAGACACCATGGCAACTGGCCTGCTCTCTTCTCTGAGGATTATCAAGACCCCTGCCTTTATCATGTTAGGCCAGCTCAAAGAATGAAGAGCAATGAAGAAAAATGTCTTATCTGTGCATCTTAACAAAAAAGTCTTCAGCACTCATATATCACTGAGCTTTTTGTTTACTGCCCTGTTTCTCAGACAGGCTCTGATCTTTCCAGTGAATCACTGCCTCCTAGCCCAGAGCTCAGTGCTGTTGGTAACAGTCTGTTCACTGCCTTAAAAACAAACTAACAAAATAATAGTTAATAAACTGACTTCAATCCATATGCTCATTGATTGAAGTACACCCAAAAAGGAGGACAAATTATAAGCGTAAAGCTCAATGAATTGTATCTTCCACTCCTATTAATCCCATTGCTTCTAGCATTAATTCTTATTGTTATGGGGCAGGAATAATCAATTATCTATCTATAGGTTTCACATATGCTTCCAGTGTTGAGATTCCAGCATAAGGAGAAAAGAGTGATTAACAAAAGTGGTAAGAAGTATGTGACAGCCGAAGTGATCAGGAGCTGGGAACTCTGCTAAATAGGAAGAGACAAGAGGAAAGCACACTAAAGCAAGTTAATTTGTGTCTATGGAGTCTCCCAAGTTCCAAGCATTAAATACAGTAGAGGATAAAGATTTAGAAAGAGACTAGAAATCAAGTCGAAAGACAAAGGACAGAAGGAAGTTCTGTAGATCCTCATCTTGACCAAGTAATTGATGGAAGAATGGGATTATCATCTGAGATGACTGTCATTGCCTTTATTCTGAAAGTTTAATGACAGTTAAAATGTCACTCGTGGTTGTGAATCAGACCTAGAACCCACTAGAATTTGGCTTTTCTTTGGAATCTAATCAGATGCAAAATAATTAGGCTGATGGCAGTGGAACTCACCCCTATATAGTGTCATTTTTGAGAAGGGGCAGACATATAAGAAGAGAACTAGAAAAAAAAAAAAAAAAAAAAAAAAAAAAAAAAAAAAAACAAGCTGCTATTAGTCCGATGCAAGAGATCCCAGGAAATCCTTGTCAGGAATTCAAAAAGAGACTTAGGCATTTTCAGTCCATACTTGGGGATGAGGAGAGCGGTGATTTCCAACCTCCTTGGAGAATAACATCTTGTACCTATCACCTGAGTCTTTTCACTCAGACCTCAGGAGGTGTCCTGGAGCCCTTGGTACCCTATATTCAATAAACCCCAACTCACTCATGCAGTGATAAACAGACATGGGGAAACCATCACTTTCCTGGACCTGAGAGGAGAATCTGTGGGAAGCCCAACTGCTCTATCCCACACTACCTGGATGAGAGAGAAGATTTCCACCATAATATGATACTAATTTTCTATTTTATTGAGATCTTAAGGGGTTAAAATTTTACCTCTTCTTACTACCCAAGTTTAGAACCCACTAAAAGAGATATAAAAGGCAGAGAAACAATGAAGTTTAAAATTTTTTCTTTGTTATTGATAAAGACCCAATGAATGGGCACAGCTTAGATGTACAATGGTAACATGCTCCTAAAACTGCATCCCCACCATGAATCAGCAATACCCACCCAGTTGTAAGTAGCAATAGAAAACATCAGGTCTCCCCATCAAAAGAAGCAGTCTTGACTGCTAAACTAACCATTTGGCACACAGCAAACTAAAGCACAGGTTTCCTCTCAGAAGAAAAGAGGAAGGAAGGAAGGAAGGAAGGAAGGAAGGAAGGAAGGAAGGAAGGAAGGAAGGAAGGAAGGAAGGAAGGAAGGAGGAGGGAGGGAGGGAGGGAGGGAGGGAGGGAGGGAGGGAGGGAGGGAGGGAGGGAGGGTACTTTCTTCCAAATGCACTTCTCAGAAAAGCCACTCACCTTCTTTCAGGGATAAGTAAGCCAGGAAGAGGAGAGAGGCCAGGGGCATTTCTCCAACAGAAGTTCCTCCACATGGAGGGAAACATTAGGAGTGGGATGTAATATTCCCCTATAATAACTTTTTACTTATTTTCTTCCCATTTATTTGACTTTGTTCTTCCAAAGGGAAGGAACCACTTCTTTTTCTTCTTTCTGCTGTGCTTGAAATATTGGATTAGAGTATGTGCTGTCACATCAATGTTGATAACTAAGGGATTTCCATATGTGCATGGGAACGGCAAATGGCCTGATAAATGAGGAGAACACCACACACAGAATTCCCCAGCACTGTGGAGTTCCCCAGCACTGCTGGCAGTAGGTCTTAGGTCCTTCACAGAAGGGCAAAGGAACTCTTTCAGAGGAATGTCTCCTTACAGGGTTCACCAAATCATCTGAAGAGTGGCTGGCTAGGGGAACAAGGGCAGCAGAGAAGAATGAAGGATGTTGGTTGAAGGAGCAAGGAGGATATAAGAGAACAGATGTGTTTCCAAGTCCACATCTAGATTTGAGCATATAAGTGGGATATTTGACATTCTTTCATTCAACAAATATTTGCCAAGCACCTATGAGAGCCAGCTTCTACTGAGGACTCAGTGGTGAATAGGACCCAGTCCCTGTCTTAATGGAGTTTTCATTTTGGATGGCAGCGAAAAATAAAAACTAAAAACAACAAATAAAGAAATAACATGCTATTACTACAAGTAGTGACATGTGCTATGAAGGAGAATAAAGCTGGGTGAGAGGACAGAGAGTGGTGTAGTTGCGGGGTATGCACATTCTAGGTAGGGGCCCCTAGGTGGAGGAATCAACCAGCAGCCATGGATTGGCACATGCCATTCAGTCTTGTTTCCCATCCAGTGAGAAAATCTCAGCACCGGATTCCCTGAAACACCCTCCCAGCATGAGTGTGAATATGTCAAAGGACAGAGTTTTCTAGGTTTTCACAGAAGCTGTTTCACTGCTGGACAGTTCTAAACATGTAATAAATGTTTTTCTTGAGCTAAAATCAACAAGTTGAAGTCCATATGCCAGTTCTCATTTTGGTTTCTGGAACAACCCAGAATAAGGCCTCTTCCTCTTCCATATGCTGATAATAACAGCTGTTGTTGATTGAAAATGACTCTCTACATGGAGCTGTGCTTTCCAATATAGCCAAGTTCCGTAACCACTGCAAGCATCAGTCTCTTCATTGGTGAATTGAGATTAACAGTGCCTGCTTCCCTGGGTTGTAATGAGGATTAAATTAGGTAATGCTTATATACCCAGGAACTGAACCACATATTGACATTGCTGATCTCAAATGATACCCAAGAGTCCTGGGCAAACTCTTCAGTGTTGGTTTCCTATCAGGTTCTTTGCATATTAACTTGTTTATCCAACACTTACTGAGCCCTGAGGAGTGTCAGGCAGTGTTTCCAAAGCAGAGGATATAAAGATGAATCTGACATAGTATATGCTTTGGGGAATGGCAAGGTCTAATGGGAGGGACAGGAGAGTAAACAAATAATTACAGTGCAGCATAGGAAGTGCTATAATGAAGCGCTACAGAATTGTGGAGCATGGAGACACTAGCTCTGCCCAGGAAGAAGAGGGATTGCAAAGGTTTTGTACAGGAGCTAATGCTTGATTTGAGTCCTGAAGATGGCTAGGATTTCCCAGGCAGATGATGAGAAAAGAACTAGAAAGAGATGTAACAAAAAGCATCCCTTGGCCGGGCGCGGTGGCTCAAGCCTGTAATCCCAGCACTTTGGGAGGCCGAGACGGGCGGATCACGAGGTCAGGAAATCGAGACCATCCTGGCTAACACGGTGAAACCCCGTCTCTACTAAAAAAAAATACAAAAAGCTAGCCGGGCGAGGTGGCGGGCGCCTGTAGTCCCAGCTACTCGGGAGGCTGAGGCAGGAGAACGGCGTAAACCCGGGAGGCGGAGCTTGCAGTGAGCCGAGATCGCGCCACTGCACTCCAGCCTGGGCGACAGAGCGAGACTCCGTCTCAAAAAAAAAAAAAAAAAAAAAAAAAAAAAAAAAAAAAAAAAAAAAGCATCCCTTAAAAAGAAAAAAAGGTATGCCATTCAACTACTCAACAGAGTCTCCTTTCTTTTCCTGAAGAAAGATTAAAATTGGAATTCTGACTATTTTTATCATCCTTATTACCTAAAGATAATTTAAAAGAAAGAATTGTTTAAAGGGTTTTAGGCAGGTGCATGAATTTTTTTCATACCTAATTTGCTTACCATAAATTGGAATGAAATGGAAAATACTTGGAATTTTTAAAAATGCAATTATTTAATACCTTAATATTTAATGCACAAAAGTAATGCCATGTTAGTATGATGTTTTGGTTTTTGCAAAACTAAGAACCAAAATACAACAATTAAAAAATATTATATTTAATGGGAAGACCAAGTATAATGGTCTGAAGAAAAACATTTCCACCACATGGTATACTCCAAGAACAGCTTCGTTAATTTAAACGAAACATAGAATTTCTTATCAGGTGCTTGTATTTCCTACAATTCATTAAAATAATTGCATGATTGCTTTTTAAAAATTCCCTTCTCTGAGCATAACAGAACATTCTTGTAACCTACCTGAGAACAATTTCTTAGAAAAAAAGATAAAAGAATTCAATAAGATGTGATATCCTACAATGGCCATAAGGTGATCTCATAGAAATAATAGCAGAATATAAAGGTAACTATCAATCAGGATCTCTTAAATTTCCTTTCAGCTCAGTGATTAACAACATAGCACCCAAATCCTGTTAACTAAACAGGATTAATTAACAGTCCTCTGAGTGTTTCAAGGGTCTGGCTGATGGTTTTTCCTGTGACTTCCTATATACTGTAAGTCCACAAAGACAGGAACCATGATTGTCACTTTCAGTTTATCTCCAGAACCATAGTGCATTTCACCCACACAGTAGGAGCCGAATAAACACTTACTGAGTGAATGAATAATATCATCAATTTTCTGTATTTGTAGCTTTAGGAGCATTTTAAAAAGGCAGCCTCCAAATATGGTACTGAGAACCAGTGGAGTCACAGCTTTCAGAGTAGACTAGAAATATCCAAGAACTCACCACTCAATACATATATCACCAATATAGTTTATCAAATGAAGATCTATTTGAGTCAGGAGCTTCTGTTGAAATTTAAAAACCTTCTTGGAGATACAGATATATTGGTCACAGTCTAATGCCACTTGCTTTAATCTTACAATCAATAATAATTATTCAGACTGATATCTGAAATATAATGTTTTCATGTGTGTGTGGATAAAGGTTATCTTTTTTTTTTTTTTAAGTGAAGTATCGCTCTGTCACCCAGTCTGGAGTGCAATGGCCCAGTCTCGGCTTACTACAACCTCTGCCTCCCAGATTCAAGCGATTCTCCAGCCTCAGCCTCCTGAGTAGCTGGGACTACAGCCATGTGCCATCACACATGGCTAATTTTTCTATTTTTAGTAGAAATGGGGTTTCACCATGTTGGCCAGGCTGGTCTCAAACTCCTGACCTCAGGTGAGCCACCAGTCTCGGCCTCCCAAAGTGCTGGGATTACAGGCATAAGCTACCATGCCTGGCCAAAGGTTATCTTAAGAGAAGACTTAAGCCTTCATGGGATAGGGAAATTGAAATGACAGAAGCTATCACATTTAAGCACATACCTCAAGCTAGGAAACCTCTTAAGTGTTTATTTCATTCTATTCTCACAAAACTCTATGAAAAAAAGTATTATATCCGAGTTTTACAGATGAGGAAACTGAAGATAAGAGAGGTTAAAAGACTTGTTCAACACCAACACAACTAGCAATGATAGGACCAGAATTCCAACCAATCTGCACTTTTACTTACTACAGGAGTCGGCAAAATGTTTTCTATGAAGTCCAGAGGGTAGATATTTAAGGCTTTGCAGGCCACTTAGTCTCTGATCTGACCTCTCAACATGACTGTATGCCAATAAAACTTTTTTACTGAACTGTGAAATATGAATGTTAGAGAATTTTCATGTGCCACAAGATATTATTCTTTTTCAACTATCTAAAAATGCAAAAATCATTCTTAGCTACAAGCTATATGAAAACAGGTGTCCGGCTAGATTTGGCTCCTAGGGTCTCATTTGCCAGCCCCTGACCTGCTACACAGTACCTCCCCCTACTTTGGGGGCAGTAGGAGTGCTATGGGTGCTTGCAAAGTGGGTTTGAGGAAAAGTGGAGACCTGAGAAAATTTCTGTCACTTGAAGCCAAGGAATGAGGGGGCCCTGATGTGCCAGGGAAAGTTTATCTTTTGGTTTGATCTGATGGTCTTTCAGTCCATAGGCTGTTACCATACAAATTGGGGTGTGAGGAGGAACTTATAAATCTTCAAACTCCAGAAAATTCTGATTAAGTCTTATCCATTTTAGGTCAACCCAAGGTTTCCCGTGATGCTTCTACTCCCTCATCCTTGGAGAGTGGAGAGAGCAAAACAAGAAGAAGGAATGTGGCAATCATGTGTCTGAAAACAACACAGTCCAGACTCCTTCTCTCATCCATTCTTTCTTCTCCACCTGTATTACTTAAAATTCACTGCAGACAACTGAAAACGAAAATAACAGAGGTATAATTAACAACAACAAAAACATGTATTGGACATCTGGCTTCTGGTCCCACATGTAAGGAGGTTGCAAGTGGCTACTCCAGCCTAACAACAAGAAAAAGGCAGAACAAACTGGAAAATGAACACCTCTTCTTAGATCCATAAGAGAAGTGGGGTGACAGGGCAAACTACTGCCCCCCAAAATGGATAGGCAGATATAGAGAATCACAAAATACCAGGGCAGCAACCTCCTTAGGAACCCGTCCTAGAGCAGAAATTGATGAATTCCTGGAGGCTAGGTGTGGACAAGTCTGAGAGTGAAAAACTCTAGGGAGACCTAGTCATGGGGAGGAGGGAGCTCATGCTTTTTCTGAGTTTTACCTTGAGACGCTCATCAGGTTCTCACAGTAAACATCAGAGAAAAATCCCCTCCTGCTTCTGGCAGGGGTAGGGGAGCAGGAATCATTATAAAATATTAGGTTGGTGCAAAAGTAATTGTGGTTTTTACCATTAAAAATAATACAAAACCTAGGCTGGGTGCAGTGGCTCGTGCCTGTAATCCCAGCACTTTGGGAGGCCAAAGTGGGTGGATCACCTGAGGTCAGGAGTTCGAGACCAGCCTGGCCAATGTGGTGACACCTGTTCTCTACTGAAAATACAAAAATTAGCCAGGCGTGGTGATGGGCACCTGTAATCCCAGCTATTCTGGAGGCTGAGGCAGGAGAATCGCTTGAACCTGGGAGGCAAAGGTTGCAGTAAGCCAAGATTGCACCATTGCACTCCAGCCTGGGCGATAACAGTGAGACTCTGTCTCAAAAACAAACAAGCAACAACAAAAAAGTAATGCAAAACCTAGTAAGACAGAGCAGTCTATCCTTAACAAGGCCTCCTGCCCTCACCGGAAACTAGTTAACCACAGTCTAACCTGCTGATGTTTTTATCAGAGCTTAACTGAGTTGGGGAAAGGGACATAGCCAACTCCAGCCACTCTAGCAATCCTGTCCCAAATAAAGGAGATGGGACGGGGGAGGAACTGAGGAGCACCTGAGGCTCACAGCCCAGGGGCACAGGCCCACTGAAAGACTGGGACCTAATCACAGGACTGTAAAACGCTCCCCCAACACCTTACCACCATATTATGAAGGCCTGTTTCTAGCAGAACATCCCTGTCCAGCTATCCAGAAAACAGTACAAGGCATACTAAAAGGCAAAAAGCACAGTTTGAAGAGACAGAGCAAGCAAGAGAACTAGACATGGCAAGGATGTAGGAATTAGCAGACAGAAATTTAAGACAATTATGATTAATATGTTAGAGGATGTAATGGATAAAGTAGGCTGAATGCAGGAACACAGGGACAATGTAAGCAGAGAGACAGAAATCCTAAGAAAGAAACAAAAAGAAATGCTAGAGATATAAAACACTGTCACAGAAATGAAGAACACCTTTGAGGAGCTGATTAGGAGACTGGACATGGTTGAGAAAAGAATTTCTTAACTTGAGGATATACCAGTAGAAACCTCCAAAACTGAAAAGGAAAGAAAATGAAGACTGGAAAAACAGAATAGAAGTTTCAAGAAGTGTGGGACAATTTCAAAAAATGTAAATATGAAGAACGGGAATACCAGAAGGAGAAGAAAGAGAAAAAGGAATAGAAGAAATATTTAAAACAGTAATGACTGAGAATTTTCCCCAAGTTAATATCAGACACCGAACCACGGAGCCAGGAAGCTCAGAGAACACTAAACCGAATAAATTTCAAAAAAATTACACCCAGGCAAATCATTTTCAAACTGTAGAAATTCAAAGGTAAAGAAAAAGTCTTAAAAGAAGTGAGAAGAAAAAAATACTTATACAGAAGCAAAAGTAAGAATTACATCTGACTTTTCCTCAGAAACCACACAAACAAAAAGGGAACGAAGTGAAATATTTAAAGTGCTTAGAGAAAAAAAAAAACAAACAACAGCAACCTAGAATTCTGTGACCCGCAAAATTAACTTTCAAAAGTGAAGAAGAAAGACTTTCTCAGACAAAAAACTAGAGGGAATTCATTATTGCCAGGAGACCTGTCTTGCAAAAAATGTTGAAAGAAGATCTTTAGAGAGAAGGAAAGTAATACGGGTCAGAAATTTGGATCTGCATTTAAAAAAAGGAATAGCATCAAAGAAGAAATACGCGAAGCTAAAATAAAAACTTTTTTCTTTTGTTCTTTTTTTTTTTTTTTTTTTTTTTGAGACGGAGTCTTGCTCTGTCACCCAGGCTGGAGGGCAGTGGCCTGATCTCAGCTCACTGCAAGCTCCGCCTCCCGGGTTCAGGCCATTCTCCTGCCTCAGCCTCCCGAGTAGCTGGGACTACAGGCGCCCGCCACCTCTCCCGGCTAGTTTTTTTGTATTTTTTAGTAGAGACGGGGTTTCACCGTGTTAGCCAGGATGGTCTCCATCTCCTGACCTCGTGATCCGCGCGTCTCGGCCTCCCAAAGTGCTGGGATTACAGGCTTGAGCCACCGCGACTGGCCTTATTCTTAACTGATCTAACAGATAACAATTTGATCAAAATATTCATAGCAACAATGTATTTGATTTTGTATGGTTACTTGTACAGATATTCATGATAGTCCTATCATGATTTTTCAACATCACAATGGATTTATCAGGGTATTAAATGCAAAGTGATGAGTCTATTGGAATATAACTCTCTTGTAAGTTGAGGAGCATCTGCATACCTCGTGTGTGTGTGTGTGTGTGTGTGTGTGTGTGTGTGTGTGTGTGTGTGTAGATATTTTATGCATGCTTATGTATAAGTGAAATGAATAACAGTAATAAAACCAGGGATCAGAGGAAGGAATTGAGGTTAGGTTTTTACTATACAGTATTCATATTGCCCATAAAAGTTGCACAGTGTTATTTGAAAGTGGGCTTGGATTAGTTGTAAATATTTATTGCAAACTCTAAGAGTCACTAAAGGAAAATCATTTTTTAAAAAGTATACTTAATATGCTAAGAAAGGAGAGAAAGTAGAATGATATAAAATGTTCAATTAAAACCAAAAAGGCAGAAAAAGAATAGAAGACAAAAAACGGAAAAAATAACAGGGCAACAAATAGAAAACAATAACAAATATGGCAGGTGTGAATCCAACTATATCAATAATCACTTTGAATATCAATGGTCTCAATGTACCAATTAAAAGACAGAGATTATCAGAGTGGATCAAAAACCAAGACTCAACTATAAATGTTAGCCATAAGAAACCCACTTTAAATATAAAAACTCATATAGATTAAAAGTAAATGTATGAAGAAATATATACCATGCTAACACTAATCAAGAGAAAGCAGAAGTAACTATATTAATTTCAGACAAAGCAGACTCCAAAGCAAAAAAAGATATCAGGGATAAAGACACCCTTCACAAAAATTAACTCAAAATAAATCACAGACCTAAATGTAAAATGCAAAAGTAAAACTCCTAGAAAATAATACATCAGAAAATCTAAATGACCTCTGGGTTGGCAATGACTTTTTAGATATAACACCAAAAGCACAATCCATGAAAAAAAGAGTAAGCTGGACTTCTTTTTTTTTTTTTTTTTTTGAGATAGTCTCACTCTGTGGCCAGGCTGGAGTGCAGTGGTGCAATCTCAGCTCACTGCAACCTCCACCTCCCAGGTTCAAGCGATTCCCCTGCCTCAGCCTCCCGAGTAGCTGGGATTACAGGCACTCACCACCATGCCTGGCTAATTTTTTGTATTTTAGTAAAGACGAGATTTTGCCACATTGTCCAGGATAGTCTCAATCTCCTGACCTCATGATCTACCCTCCTCAGTCTCCCAAAGTGCTGAGATTACAGGCATGAGCCACCGTGCCCAGCCTGGACTTCTTCAAAATTAAATTTTTTTCTCTGCAAAAGACACTTCAAAAGAATGAAAATACAAGCCACAGAATGAGTAAAAATATTTACAGAAGACGTATCTGAAAAAATATACAAATAACTTTTTTTTTTTTTTTTGAGATGGATTCTCACTCTGTTACCCAGGCTGGAGTGCAGTGGTACAATCTCGGCTCACTGCAACCTCTGCCTCCCAGGTTCAAGCAATTCTCCTGCCTCAGCTTCCTGTGTAGCTGGGACTATAGGCACACACCACCATGCCCAGCTAATTTTTGTATTTTTAGTAGAGACAGGGTTTCACCACATTGGTCAGGCTGGTCTCAAACTCCTGACCTCAGGTGACCCACCCGCCTCAGCTTCTGAAAGTGTTGGGATTACAGGCATGAGCCACCATACCCAGCTCAAAGAATTCTTAAGACTCAACAATAAAAAACCAAACAACCCAGTTTTTAAAATGGGCCAAAGACCTTAACAAATATCTCACCAAAGAAGATATACAGATGACAAATAAGCATGACAAAAGATGTTTCACATCATATGTCATCAGGAAAATCCAAATTAAAACAATGAGAAACTACTATGTACCTATTAGAATGGCCAAAATCCAGAACACTGACAAGACCAAATGCTGACAAGGATGTGGAATGACAGGAACTTTCATTTATTGCTGGTGGAAATGCAAAATGGTCCGGCTACTTTGGAAAACATTTGGCAGTTTCTTGCAAAACAAGTAAAATCCTGCCATGCGCAGTGGCTCACACCTATAATCCCAGCACTTTAGAAGGCCGAGGCTGGCAGATTGCTTGAGCTCAGGAGTTCAAGACCAGTCTGGGCAACATGGTGAAACCTCACCTCTACAAACAATACAAAGTTAGCCAGGTGTGGTGGCATGCACCTGTAGTCCAAGGTACTTGGGAGGGTGAGGCAGGAGGATCACTTGAGCCTGGGAGGTTGAAGCTGCAGTGAGCTGAGAATGTGCCAGTGCATCCCAGCCTGGGCGAGAGTGAGACCTGGCCTCAGGAAAAACAACAACGACAACTAATTATATCCTTACCATATGATCAAACAATCATACTCTTTGATACTACCCAAAGGATGTGTATAGAAGCTTCATTTATAATTGCCAAAACTCAGAAGCAACAAAGATGTCCTTCATGGGCAGATGGATAAAAAATCTGTGGTACATTAGGTAATGGAATACTTTTCAGTGCCAAAAAGAAATGAGCTATCAAGCCATGAAAAGACATGAAGGAAATTTAAATGCATATTACTCAGTGAAAGGAGCCAATCTGAAAAGCCTACCTACTATGTGTTTCCAACTATATGACATTCTGGAAAAGGCAAAATTATGAAGACAGTAAAATGATCAGTGGTTGTCAGGGACTGTGGGCCAAAGAGTAATGAATAGGTAGAGCATGGAGGATTTTTAGGGCAGTGAAAATACTCTGTGTGATACTATAATGGTTAATACATTTCATTAGACATTTGTCCGAACCCCTAGAGTATATACTAAGAGTGAACTCTAATGTAAGCCGTGGACTTTGGGTGATGATGTGTCAGTGTAGGTTCATCGGTTGTAACAAATGTACCAGTCTGATGGTGGATGTTAATAATAGGGGAGGCTATGCATGTGTGGGACAGAGGATATATAGGCTACCTCTACACTTTCCTCCAATTTTGCTGAGAACCTAAAACTGTTGTAAAAAAAATTTAATTAAAAAGTAAGCAAATAAAATAAGTTCAACAGGAAAAAAATGTATTTCCTTCTCATAAAAATTTAGGCAGCCCAGAACTAGATCCTTCTAACTCATAGTTCTGCTGTCAGCTGAGAGCTTTCAACATGTGCTCCAAGATGACTACTCCTTTCTGTCCATCATATCTGCATTTCAAAGAGAAAATTCTAAGAGCAAGACTTTCCCCTCCTACATCATTTCCTGGAAATTGCACACACTACCTCTGCTTATGTTCTGACAGAACGCAGTGATGGTTGCACCTAGCTGCAAGGGAGTCTGGAAAGTGTGGTCTGATTCTGAGCATCCAAGTGTCTGGCTAATATCTGAGGTATTTTTACTTACCAAGAAGATGAGAAAAGATGTTGATGCATAATTGACAGTTTCTGCCATGCTATTCATTGGAAGAGAGGAACCTTAACACCTTCTTCTCTTGACATCCACTTCTGTAATCCTGACATGAAGGATTTCAAGCATTAATTCTCTCTTGAGCAAAGTACAGAGTTGCTCATCCTGAGCTGTGTTTTATACTTTCCTTGTATATCTCTGGCTGTCCTTACCACCAATCTCAATATGCAACCTCCCTTCCCTGTTTATCCTCTTTATTTATCTTGCCCCATTACTGCTGTGGCTCCTCCAACTGTGTTCATGACACCACATTCTGGCAACAAACTCTGGAAGGAGGGTAGAGACCTTTCATGCTGACCTGACACTCAAGACCATCAATCCAGATGACATAAGATGAGTTTTCCATCATCTCTTACATTGAATGCATATCACAGACTGAGGCTATCACCTATTTACCTTCAAACACTGAATCTCTGAAGTACAGACATGAATCCATTTTGATCCCAAAGATACATTAAGAAATTATGAAAGAAGAACCACAAATACAGAGAAAGATGTCTATTTAGTCATTGTTTCTTTAAAAAATCAAGTCTAAACCCAATCTAAAAAGCTGTGATATGATCTCATCAGGCATTATGAAGCAGTAGAAATGTATTTGGCATTTGCTTTACTGATGCATAACTCTAAATTTTGAAAAACAGTATTAGTTGAACAGCTTTCAGTAACACAACTGCTAAGGTAAGGTCAGCAGTGGAATTTCTAATATAGCCTAGTTTTTCTGTAGGGTAGACAGCAAAATAAGCCATTGCTCTTTGTACATTTTTCTCCCTATTTAGAAGTACAATTTAATGTCATTGGAAGAGATGCTTTTTAAATGTATAAAAGAATCATTACTTTGTTAAGAAGCAGGGACACTACCATAAAAAGGGCCTTTTTCCTCAGAGCTATCCTCTCCTGAGCTAAATTTTCCTATTATAACAGAATTAAAGTGACATACATATGAAATATATTCGTTATACATCATGGATTGTACATAGTAGAAAATAGACTGTTCTAGAAATGCCAGTCTTGACTTGCTAGCCATCCAGTATCCTGAGGCCAGCATCACTTCTTAAACTTGTCTCTCTCTTATTGGTCAAATATCTTTGTTTACAATCCGGATATACAACTTTGAGTTTAAGGAATTGGAAACAAATGCATGCATTTGGCAGAAATTATTTTACAAATGAGTCAAATTTAGTGGATCAACCTCTTGATGTTTAAGAATATTTTGATTCACTGTCTTATGTGATCTTTTTCCTCATCTCTACATCCTCGGAAGAACTTCCCTAAATACATTACTTTTCAAAGCTCTTTTGAGTTCAATTTATGTCTTTTGGATGTAATATTGTGCAGAGATTGGCCTCAAGGCCTCCCAGGATGATTCTGTTTATATTTATTTGATTTAGTTTTATACTTTCTGCAGAGATGGAAGCGTGCCCCCAAAATGGCCCTCAGCAATGTGTTCATCACTCAGTTTAAGCATAGGACATAATTGCTTCTTCACTTCCCAGCAGGCAAGTTCTGGCTGTAGCATCAACTATGGGTTGGTCTCGTCTGCCATCACTGTAGCATTGGAAACCTGAGTGGTCATGGAACTAGGGAGTTAGAAGCACAGGGATTTAAAAAGGATTACCAGACCAGGTGCAGTAACTCACACCTGTAATCCTAGCATTTTGGGAGGCCAAGGTAGGAGGATCACTTGAGCCCAGTAGATCAAGACCAGCCTGGACAGAAGTAGTGAGACCCTATCTCTACAAAACGTAAAAAAGAATAATAGCCAGGCATGGTGGCACTCAATTGTCATTCCAGCTACTAGGGAGGCTGAGCTGGGAGGATCATTTGGGCCTAGGAGGTTGAGGCTGCAGTGAGCCATGATTGTGCCACTGCCCTCCAGCCTGGTGACAAAGAGAGATCCCATCTCTTAATATAAATAAATAGCATACCTTTGGCCCTATTAGCTTTTTCAAGACATGTGCCCCTAATCTTTTCAGACTAAAACTAAGACACTTTTCTTGTTTACAAAATCCCTACATGCTATGGTAGCCATTCACCCTTTCAATCTCAAGCTTTCTTGGGCCCACAGTTGTGTATGCCAGGTGGTTAAATGAGACCTTGAGCTTCTCAAAAAACATGATGTCTGAATGCTATTTTTAATTTTTTTAACTCAACAAATATTTATTGAACTCTCACTTATGTACAAATACAAATGAAGAGGTAGCTGAAGCCTTACATAAGAATTGTTCCTGTTGTGGTTTTTACCCTAATGTTCAAACTGAGAGTTAGCTTTGTTACCACTACTGCTCCCTTTGGGTTTAATTGGGTTTTGAAGGACCCGGAGGAGTCTACCTGTGAAACAAACCCTGGGGCAAGCAGAGAGAGAGAGTTGAGAAAACTGTTCAGAATCATAGAAGCAGGAAAGGGTATGATATATAGGAGGCATAATTAGCAATCCAGGGTCACTAGAGAATGAAAGGTGAGGGTAAGTGGGAAAGGCACGAAGCTGGAGAATTGTGAATTCAGAATATATAGCTCATATAAAATAATAAGACATGAATTTCAGAGATAGCAGGATTGTGGATTCTTTCAGTTATTATTAAATAACAGTCAAGGGTTACCTAATGAGATTCACCAAAACTATACTACTTGTACTGTCTTGTTCTTATTATGAAAATGAAATAACTTTAACAAGCAATGAAAAGACCACATCTGGGCAATTTCTCTGGCTTCTATTGGTATGAGCCTCACATCACCAAAAACCAATTGGAAGGCAGCAATTATGCTTAAAATCTAAAGCTCTATCATCATCATCAGAATCACTTCCTCTACATGTTGCTAATTCAGAACAGACACAACATGGGCTCTTTTTATGGCCAAAGAGGAATTAACGTTATCTCAGGCTTCGTCCAGGTCCAGAGAAATTTCCATTTTGTAGCATATTTCCTATAATTTACTGTAGAGGCCTAAATAGAGCATTGCAACTTTAAAGAGGAGTAGTCAAGGGCATTTAGGATATTAGATAATCAGAGAACGATTAATGTTCACTGGATCCAAAGGTCCAGGTGCTGTTGTTTGCCTTGGCTTGTCAGGATGCTCCAAGGGAGAAGTGGGTCAAATTCTAAGGGTCCTTGCTGCATGGCTCATTGATGTAACCAGGCTAAGACAAACAGATCTTCTTGGTCTTATCTCTGTGTCCAGTGAGGACATTGTCTAATATGAAAGCAGCCAATATTTGTCCATATGATTTGGAGTGGCTCGTGAATTGTAAAAGATTTGGATGTTGCCCATATGAAAAGACAACAGTTATTTTAAGACTGTGGTTGGACTATGCTTGATGAAAAGGGCCCTAAGCCATAAAGATCCAGAAATCTAACATCATCTTTGAAATTAGCACATGGTTGATTGCTTTGGGTGCCATCACTAAAGGTCCCCAATGTCTTGGTGGGTCCATTCTGTAGAGGCATTAAAATAATCACAAACTTTTTTGTCTTTGTTTCTCTTTCAGTGAGCTATTTCCTCTGCTAGCACTCAGGTCTTCTGGGACAAGCCAATTATGAAATAAAACCATACATATTCTCTGTGCTGAGAATACCCAAGGGTCCTGTGGGCGTGAGGGTGGAGCAATGATTAAATAAATGTACCCTTGGATGAGATCCCATTATAAATGGGCCCCACAGTTTAATGGGTTATTGAGCCATAAAAAAATCTTTGATGAATGAGTACCATTTTGCCTCTACACATGTTTCTTCTGACATCCACTATCCTGTTATCCTCCCCACCCCTACGGCCCTGCAACATCACCATCCCTAACCCCTCTTTCTTCCTATATCCCACCTCATTCTCTGATTTGCCCATAACCAGCAGGCTGGAAGACCTTAAACTCAAGAGTGAGACAATATGATCTATGCCTGGCAGTATTGTCTACAGTCTTGTTTCGGTAGGGACTGGGGAGGTCCAAATGAAAAAAACTTCTAGGGTTTGGCTTCTGAGAAAAGGAGCTAAAGAGAAACAATATCACATGGTAAAAAGGATAAAGCTGGGGTGTCAGAAGTGCCTGGGTACAAATGTCAACTCAACCACTTATAAACTGTCATATGAAAATAATAGCACATCTATGATCTTCAGTTTCCTTGTCTGTAAACTGAATATAATAAAGGATTATTATAAAAATTACAAAGAGTATATACTATATATGGCACATGGCAGGTATGTGATAAATAAGAATTATTATTTTACCATTATTAGCATCATCAGGGCCGAAGACCAAGCTAAAGATACCAAGCTCAATTGGAAAGTCTAAAGAATAGGAAGATATTTTTTTAATAGTAGACAAAGCCAAGAATCTGAACAAGAGTGAACTGACTCCTAGGTGGTGTGAAAAACATTGAAGCTGGAATACGAATGGTCTTCTAACATTGGCCTCAAGTCACACGATGTGTGACTGGCTCAAGCTTGTTTATAGTTATAGAGTGGGGTCAACACTCTACCAGTGGGTGAGGTTTGGAAGTCATCTCACTTCCCCAAACCCAGGATGCATTTTGTGTGATGGGAGTTCCTGGGTACCATCCATCCACGAAGACATCATCTTTCTCTTCTCTCCCCTCCTCTGGAATTGGGCTTCTTTGTACATGTACAAAGAACAGACAATAGAACTCAGTCTTCTTGGCAACAGGTCCAAATTTAGTTCTTCTGGAGAAGGATTTATACTACTTCATTCATTTAAACATAAATATGAGGGAAGATAGAATCTCAGGTAGAAATGAGAGATGAAACTCTGATAAGGAAAAAGGCATCAAAGACTAAAAATCAAACACAAAAAGGAGGTTACTGGCTTCTTACATTCAATACTTATAAATCTTGGATTTAGAAAGGAAATGTCCTCATTACCAAAATGAAGAATGGACTTTAAGCAACCACTGACCCTAGGCAAGAAACTAAAGCCTTTTCTTCCTGCATTTCCTCATCTGTGAGATGAAAAAGCACTGGTCTAGACTCAACTAAAAATCACATTGACTTTTAAGTACAAAAAAGCCACGGTGTTTTTTGAAGGGCTATGCAATGGCTGAAGATTAATACAAATATTCAAACCTTTATTTTCCGCTACACACCTGGCACTGTGTTAAGCATTTTTTTACATTAATTACCCCACTTAATCTTCATGACAATGAAGGCAGTGTATATTATCAACTTCACTTGACTAAGAACAAACTTAAAGCTAGAAAAATGAAAGGAATGTGCCCAAATTCACATAGCTAGAAAAGGAAAGTGCTGGAAGTCCAAACCCTGGTGCATTCATGCATTTACTCAGCAAGTATTGATTACACATCTAGGATGTCCCAGACACTGTGCTAAGTACCTAGGTGCCAGGGTGATCAAAAACAGACACATTCTTTGACCTCCATCTACCAAAGAAAATGAATAGGAAGTAGTTACACAAACCAACAGGCATTAGAAGAGCAACAAACAGAGGGTGAAAAAGAAGAGTTACATGGTGCTTGGGGAACCAATAATGGGACTTGACCTAGTCAGGAAGGTTGAACAAGGCTCCCCTGAAGTGCCTTGAACTGAGAGTTTCGAGTGAAGATAGGAGGGAAGATATCATGAGCAAAGGCAACAACAGAAACTGCATGTGCAAAAGTCCTGTAGCAGGAGGGATCATGAGTACTATGAGGGTCAAGGGAAGGCCAATGTGACTGATGCCAAGAAAGCAAGAGAAACAACATACAAAAATGCAGATGGAGAGAGGCACAGGACCAGGCAGGCCATGCAGAGCCTTGTGGGCCAAAGTGAGGAATTTCATCTTCCTCCTAAGAGCAATGGAACCCCACTGAAAAGTTATGAACAGGAAAACATTGAGCTACCAAATTAGATACAAATTGTCTTCTTTACTTTGCCAGTGAAAATCACATCAATTAAACACCAATCAAAGGGAAAGGGAACAGAAGAAAGAGGACAGTGTCTTAGGCTTTTTCTTCTGGAGGGTGTTGACCTACCCACAGATTATTAACAATAGGGTAAATAGCATACAGTGAAAAATATGCCATGAAAATTCACAAAGAGTCCAATGTGGCTTCTAAAATGCTTTGCCAGTGGAAATCTTGCACTAGTTCTCAGTCATTCTTAAAACACAGTTACAGGAGAAACAGATGAGTTTGCTTTGCTTTGTCTATAAACCAATAGATTTAAGGTGCCTACTCACCCAATGTGGTGGTTAGTAAGATTAAACACATATAAATCATACACACCAATGCCTGACTGTTGACATCCTGCATTTTAAGTTATTGCAAGTGTTTTGAATGATGTGTGGATAATTTTCTCTCTGTTAAAGGATACCAGGCCCCTTTAAATATAGAAGTATCCTCCTAGAAGGAATAAATTAATAAAATGAGGCACATCAAAGGTAGGTTTTATGTGTTTTATTGAAGTAAACATGTTCATCGGCTCTGAGAAAGAACTGTGGCATAAGAAAAAGGACTTGAGCACCCAAGACGTTCAACCATTTCTAGGAAAACCAGAAGTATTGTGCTCACTTATGGTGACCGAACATACTATTCAGGCTTTATGATTATTAATAAGGTTTTGAACTTAAAGAACTTTTCTTATAGATTAAAAAGGAAAAGAATCTCAAGTTCAGTTCCTTGTATTTTGCAAAGGACAGAGCTCTTCTCACAGATCTTAAAAGAAGCAGAAATGGAAGAGAAACCAGGAACATTCTAGAAAATGAGTCTTTCATTAATTTGGACTTTGTGCAGCAGAAGAAACAGAAGATAAGGCCATCTTTGTGATCTCTATATGCCCTGTTTACAGATCTGATACTGATATATCACCCTCTGCAACACTTCTAACAAATGGAATATCCTGGAAGTGACAAGATGTGGCCCCCTGTGTGGAACACTTACTCTGGGGAAAGCCAGTTGCCTTATGAGGTGACTCAGGTACCCTTACAGAGAGGGCTTTATGGTGAGGGGCTAAGGCTTCCAGCCAGCAGCCATGTGAGGGCACCATCTTGGAAGCAGATCTTCAGCCTCAGTCCAGCCTTCGGATGACTCTGCAGCTCCAACCATCAGCTTGAGTGGCCCTGAGTGAGAAACAACCAGCTTAAATGGCTCCCAAATTCCTGGCCTATAGAAACAAAGATAAGAGGGTTTGTTTCAAGCTTGTAAGTTTCAAGGCTTACATAGCAATAGATAACTGACAAACCATATAATAATAGTAAAAAACTACAAACATGTATTGAGTTTACTGAAATATAATCTCCTGGTATAAAGGAATCACATCTATTTATCTTGCCATTGGCACCTCAGGACTTGGCACAAAGCCAGTGCTTAATACACATGTGGTGATTCAGTAAAAGTATAAGACCTTAGTCACATGGCTGATATATTATGTAGTTTATACATATTTCCTAATTTAATTCCCCCAGCTACTCCATGAAATATATTTATTATCCTTATTTATAATCTGAGTCTTGGCAAGATTATATAACTAGATTCCTGAATCTCTGTGACTCCAGACCCACGGACAGGGTCTAGTCATGCTGATGTATGTTTTCGCACTTGCTGTGCAATCAGCTGGAGACACGGTCTCTCTGCAGTTCTCAAGACTTAGAACTCTGACCATGGGACCAAAATGTGTCACCACTCCTGTGGAGACTGTAGCCAGCTTATGCTTCTGCAGGAAAGCAGAAGGAGCTCGGCTAGTTAGGATGGGAAGATACAAGTCAGCTTCTAGAGGGGGAAAGATGGGCAGGACCTGCACAAGGTGAATAGAAACAAGCTAGTGTCCCCCTCAGCAGATCCTCCCTCTCTCTAGGTGGCTTCACACAAGTCTCATCTCTGCCATTGGCAGCAACTTTTTAGGCTGGTTCAAAACCACAGAAACGAAGTGCCCAAGTTTGTGCAGGTTTCACAAGACTTCACCTGGATTCTCCAAACACAGCACACTCTGGGGATTAAGTTCTTGGATCCAAGACCCTGAATCACATTCCTGACCCCTCACTAAGCCCTGAGAGAAAAATGTTGAGTTGTTGAAAATGAGGTTAAAAGAGATTAACCTATCAAATCCAATCAACAATCAACACATAGTGAACACTAACCACACTTTTGCGTGACTAAATACGCAGTTTGTTGGTGGTAACCTGGCTTATCCTTTTAAAACATAAAAATCTGGAGTATTGATGTAATTTATTAAGAGCATGAAGGTTTCCTTTTGTGCTGTTTTGGGGCTTTTACCTTCATTTCATAAAATGCTGTGGCTCTAGGATGAGATAAAATTAAACTTGGGAATAACCTTACAAGTATTTGCCCTTACATCTCTATCTAGTCCTACATTGAGGATGGCTATTCTTTCCTGAAAATTAAGTTTTAAATAGAGTTCCAGAAGCCAGTATGCCCCATGAGAGAATCTGAAGGTAATATGTCTTAATTTACCCCAATTAACAGCTTATTTTTCTGGTAGAAAGAGAGGAACATGGGAAACACATTTTAAATTTTTTGTAGTTTTAAATTATTACAGATACATAATACTTGTACATATTTATTTTTATCTCAAAATAATTTTAGAAGAATAATGACTTGGAAAGAAGCTCATATAAATCAAGGGAAAAGGCAGATTACTAAAAAAGTATATTATGGTGCTCTCACATTAAATATAGAGAGAGAAATATTTATGTTTACATATAGAAAAGACTAAGATAAACACTAAATATTAGCTTTTCCCTCCATTTACCCTCCCTCTGTTTCTTTCTTCCAGTGCCTGTAAGTGCCTACTATGTATCAGGCACCGTCCTAGGCTTCAGGTCCCAGAAATAAGGCTCAGGTTTGCCCTCAAGTAGCTCACTGTTCAGTGAGAAAGTCAGCAAAGTCAACAAATGCTTGGAAATAAAAACAGACTTATAAAAGGCAGTGAAATGCTTTGGATCTATGTCCCCACCCAAATCTCATGTTCAATTGTAATCCTCAGTGTTAGAGGTGGGGCCTGATGGGAGGTGATTGGATCATGAGGGTGGATCCTTCATGATTGGTTTAGCACCATCCCCTCAGTGCTGTTCTCATGATGGTGAGTGAGTTCTCACAAGATCTTGTTTAAAAGTGTGTAGCACCTCCCACCCATCTTGCTCCTGCTCTGGCCATGATGCACCTGCTTCCCCTTTGCCTTCTGCCATGATTGTAAGTTCCCTGAGGCCTCCCCTGAAGCTGATGCTGTCATGCTTCCTGTACAGCCTGCAGAACCATGAGCCAATTAAACCTCTTTTCTTTATAAATAAACCCATCTCAGGCATTTCTTTATAGCAATGTAAGAACAGATTAATACAGGCAGTATAGCATAATGGTTTTTAGAAGCTGCTTTCGTGATCAGCAGATAGACCTGAGGACAAACCATAGTTTTACACTTCCTAGCTTAAGCAAATTATCTCATTTCTCTAAGCTTCAATGCTCTTGTGTGCAAGTGGGGATAAATATAGCTACCCCACAGATAATTGTAAGGGATAAAAGGAATCATATGAATATGAAGCACTCAGCATGAGAGTTGTCTATAGTAAGCACTCAATAAATGGCCCCCATTGACTTTATTACAGAGGGCATAGTGGAAGCCTAGAGGAGGCTAAAAGGCTCATAAAGATCAAAATCCCTGAGTTGATCATCCTATGGTTAATCCTAAATGGATAATGATAAATCACAAACACAGAGTTTGTGTTCTTTACAGACCCAATCACTGGGCAAAATCTGCCACTCTTATCTTACAAACATTTCCAGAATCTACATCACCAAACTCCTGTCTAAAAAGACCATTCATTTTTTTCCCCAAAGCTTTTAGCTTCACTTATGTTTGCTGCCCCTTCCAAAGGGTCCCAGGACAGCCCCCAATAGACAGCAAAGCCAAAAACAGCTCAAAGGTGTCCACCAGAGGCCCCAGAAGGCTGACTTCTCACATTTCTTCCTTTTTTCTTTCTCCTTTCTCTAGACATTTCACTGGAAAATATGATTTCTACCATAATTAAAAGAGTTCTTAATCTGAATTTCTTGAGAGATAGCATGGTGTGGAGAGAGAATGCCCAGCCATCAGAGTCAGCCAGTCCTGAGTCTGAATCCCATGGCTCAGAGCCCAGAAACCTTGAACAAATAACGCGTGCCAGTCTCTGTCCTAGTGTTTTTGCATAACAGTGAAAATAACTATCTTGTGGATTTGGAAGGTCACTTATGGAAGATCACTCACTGAGTAACCAAAACTTGGCACATGCTCAATAAATGTTGGTTTTCTTTTTTCTTTTTTTTTTTTTGCCAATAAAAATGATGTGTTGACTGTATTTACACACAGATTTTATAACTGTCACTTAATTCCAATATGCCCTCATTCTCTCATTGTGTGTATTCAAATGCAAAGTAAATAAGCCTTTCAGATGCTTTTAAAGTTGAAGCCCAACTGAATTGATTACGTTTTGAGGGAAGGCTGTGCATCTATCATTCATTTTTAGCATAATCAGACAATACTGACAAGAGGAGAAATGAAAACAACATTGGTCAAATTGGTTGAGCTCCATTAATTACCATTACCCAAAAGTCTGAGTGAAAATCAGTTCAGCTAAATGACACTATTCTCATTAGAAATCATATTAAAATTTTGCAACTAAAGGGTTAATATACTCTAAGGTATCTTTTTTGAATACGCCAGGTTTTGTCAATTTGCCTCTGCAATTTCTAAAGTATCTTTATCCTTATATCCATCCTCTCTGTAGCCTCCCAAAATAAAGAGTTAAATCTCTATCTTCACTAATCACAGAACCTTTTAACTATTCGCCCCTGGATTCTGTGTCTCCTCATTACTATCTATCTGAAACACAGAAGCCAGAGTAACACTTCCATTTTCACATCAGCATCTGGTAAATAGCCACTGACCCAGTCTCCCCAGTGATACCCTGTCAGTCTAGCTGCTCCACCATCCTTCCTCTCTCCAGACTTCAAGTTCAAGGAGCTTAATGCATCAGGGCACCTTGCCCTGCACCAACTCTAGTTAATTCATGTCCAGGCTGGCTGTCGCTATATGCTTATAAGCTTTGGATACTGCCTATGATCCACCAAATAAAGTCGAGAACCCTTGGCATGGTATCAAGGATTCTCATAATGGGATATCATTTTCAGCCTTATTTACAAATAATATGAATGATATCCTAAACTAGGATATCTCAACACTTAATATGTGCACAAATCATTTGGGGATCTTGCTTAAACTTTAGATTCTGTTTCAGTCAGGTCAAAGGGAGGGCCTGAGATCCTGCATTCCTAATGAGGGCATGTTGATGCTGCTGTTCCACAGACCACAACTGGAATGCCCTCTGGTCTTGGTTAATTGGTTGATACCTCAAAGCCAAGCTCAAATGCAACCTCCTCACTAAAATTTTCCCTGATTTTCTGAAGTAAATACGTACTCTTTCTCCCTGGAATTCTTGTATGTTTGATTGGGAAATCAATCACCAAACAGGCCCAACTAGCAGAGTTTTCATATATATTTCCATTTTAAGACAAGTTTTATTGTTTCCCTCTAAGTTGACCCAAGCATACCTTTAAATGATCTGCACATTCATGATTAGTTCTGCACAGTAATTAAAGTACTGCAGGAAGCTCCCATTCATTCAGGGTAAAATAAGCAGAAAAATGTGAACAACTTAAATGGTGCAGAATTGCATGATAATAATTTATGTTCATCGTAATAACCCAGAGGCATAGGGAGCCTAAAATAGCTTCTGAATCATCAAAGAAAGATTAAAATTATATTCGGCATATTTTAGTGTTAAGTGAAATTGTGTTCTAATTCTCTGAAAACTGACATGGGTGTGTGTGTGTGTGTGTGTGTGTGTGTGTTCTGATTCCTTGAAAACATATAAGAAATGTGTAATTGTCAT